>NC_081415.1:116782659-116955159 GCF_030272615.1 Cryptomeria japonica | reverse complement strand
ATAAATTTAAATCTTGAATACATAAAAAATTCAAGAACATGGTATATATAAAAGAAATTATAAGGACCAATAACAAAAAAAATTAGACCTATATTTTATTGTAACGTATAAATAATTGTAGAGAGAGAGAGAGAGATCATTTTCATGACAAAGAGAGATAACATATATTTAAGATATATATATATATATAATAAAAAATTTAAATCTTTGAACTTACATCAAAAATTCAAATATTTCAGAGAAAGAGAGAGAGATAACATATATTTCAGAGAGATAGAGAGATATATATATTTAAAGATCTGGAATACATAAAAAATTCAAGAACATGATATATTTAATTTTTATAAGTCAATAACAAAAAAAACTAGCTCTATATTTAATTGTACTGTATAAATATTTGTGTGTATATCAAAATTAATTTTTTTGTTTGAAACTAAAACATGGGCATTGATCTACAAAATGGAAGGTAACTTCTCTAAATTTTTTGACATTGTTTGTTATTGAACTCCATATCTGAAAAAAATAGAGGTCATTGTATTTTTGTAATGGGCATATGATTATAAAATTATAAAATCTATAATATGTGATCCTAAGGGGAATGTCATATGTACACTAGGATGTTATAAGGGGTCATATGTGGTCCGAAGGGGTCACACATCTGTTAACACATGTGTAACCCCTTAGGACCACATATGACCCCTTAGGACACTATGTGATGGACTAAGGCCTGTCATATGTGGTCCTAAGGGGTCATGCATGTGTTACCCCTTAGGACACTATGTGATGGACTAAGGCCCGTCATATGTGGTCCTAAGGGGTCATGCATGTGTACACTAGGATTCTATAAAGGGTCATATGTGATCCAAAGGGATCAAGCACATGTGTGTTACCGCATGCACCTGACCCCTTAGGACAACATATGACACCTTAGGACACTATGTGATAGACTAAGGGGTCATATGCGGTCCTAAGGTGTCATGCAAGTGTTAGAACACATGTGTGACCCCTTTGGACAACATTTGATCCTAAGGGGAATGCCATATGTACATTAGGATGTTATAAGGGGTCATATGTAGTCCTAAGGGGTCACTTATGTTCAACACATGTGTGACCCCTTAGGACCACATATGACCCCTTAGAACACTATGTGATGGACTAAGGGGTATGTCGTTCACACTAGGATTTTATAAGGGGTCATATGCGGTTCTGAGGGGTCACACATGTGTTATAACACATGTGTGACCCCTTAGGACCACATATGACTCCTTAGGAGACTATGTGATCCTAAGGGCATGTCATATGTACACTAGGATGTTATAAGGGTCATATGTGGTCCTAAGGGGTCACGCATGTGTTAACTCATGCGTGACCCCTTAGGACCACATATGACCCCTTAGGACACTATGAGATGGACTAAGGGGTCATATGTAGTTCTAAGGGGTCACGTGCATGTGTTAGAACACATGTGTGACCCCTTATGACCACATTTATGTGATCCAAAGGGGAATGTCATATATACAATAGGATGTTATAAGGGGTCATATGTGGTCCTAAGGGGTCACGCATGTGTTCCTTCGGATACTATGAGATGGACTAAGGGGTCACATGCATGTGTTAGAACACATGCGTGACCCCTTAGGACCATATATATGTGATCCTAAGGAGAATGTCGTATATATAATAGGATGTTATAAGGGGTCATATGTCATCCTAAGGGGTCACACATGTGGTAATGCATGTGTGACCCCTTAGGACCACATATGACCCCTTCGGACACTATGTGATGGACTAAGGGGTATGTCGTTCACACTAGGATTTTATAAGGGATCATATGCAGTTCTAAGGGGTCACACATCTGTTATAACACATGTGTGACCCCTTAGGACCACATATGACCCCTTAGGACACTATGTGATCCTAACGGGAATGTCATATGTACACTAGGATGTTATAGGGGATCACATGTGGTCCTAAGGGGTCATGCATGTGTTAACACATGCGTGACCCCTTATGACCACATATGAGAGCTTAGGATAATATGTGATGGACTACGGGGTCATATGCGGTTCTAAGGGGTCATATGTGGTCGTAAGGGGTCATGTATGTGTTAACACATGCATGATCCCTTAGAAATATATACGACCCCTTAGGACAATATGCGATGGACTAAGGGGTCATATGTCGTTCTAAAGGGTCACGCATGTGTTAGAACACATGCGTGACCCCTTAGGACCACATATATGTGATCCTAAGGGGAATGTCATATGTTCACTAGGATGTTATAAGGGGTCATATGTGGTCCTTGTTAGGATTCCCAAAGATATTGAGAGGGGGGGTGAATCAGTATCTTACCAGTTTGAGAATTTACTTCAATTTAAAACATGAAAAGCATATCAATACTATCTATCGGTAAACAAAAATAGTGCAGTAAATAGAAATAACAACAACCACATAAGAAGCACACCATAACACAGTATTTTAATGAGGAAACCTAGTGTTGGAGAAACCTCGATTGGATTTGTGACCCACAATATTCGCTTACTGGCCAATAAGTGAATATTACTCTTACAATAGGGGCCTACACATGCAAGAAGGCCAAGTGCCTAGAGCTCACTAGTCAATTACAAAATGGAAGTCTCACTGACTTACAAAAATGGATTATGCAAATACAATGTCTTGTACTACTTCAAAATAGCATCTACTATGCCAGATCCAGTACCTATAATTCGCATATTAGGTCTGCCTTATTTCACCTATCTCCTTTCTTCCAAATGTTCTATAATGATCTCATACATATATGAGTCATTTTACAACTTTCCAAGTCGGCTTACAATGATTTTACAATAAATTACAAAATATATTATAAACAAAATTCTTGTTGGCCTAGGTGCAAGTATACTTCCTTTTACTACCGGTGGTCTGTGTGCCGGTGTAGAGTTTGTCTTTGCTGGTGCCAGTAAATTGTCTTGCTGGTGTCATAGGATTGCAAGGTTGCCATCAATGACAAAACCTTCAATCACCTACAATATCTCATTGGAGTGTGCGTTTGCAAATAGTCCTAAGGGGTCAGGCATGTGTTAACGCATGTGTGACCCCTTAGGACACTATGTGATGGAGTAAGGGGTATGTCATTCACACTAGGATTTTATAAGGGGTCATATGTAGTTCTATGCGTGACCCCTTAGGACCACATATGACCTCTTAGGACGCTATGTAATGGACTAAGAGGTATCTCGTACACACTGTGCGTGACCCCTTAGGACCACATATGACCTCTTAGGACGCTATGTAATGGACTAAGAGGTATGTCATACACACTAGGCTTTTATAAGGGGTCACATGTGGTCCTAAGGGTCACGCATGTGTTAAAACATGCATGACGCCTTAGGACCGCGCGTGACCCCTTAGGGTCCACTATGTGATCCACTATGGTCCTAAGGGAATGTATAGTGTCATTAGGGGCATATGTGGTATTAAGGGGTCATAAGGGATCATGATGTGTGTGTAATAGGATGTGAAAAGGGGTCACATTGTAGAGGATTTATTTTTTCTAATTTGTTTAAATTTGTTATCTAGATTTTCTAATGTTTTTTTTAATTAAAATTTATTAATTTTTCTAACGTTTTAATTTATTATATTTAGATTTGTAACATTTTTCTAATTTTATTTGTTTGCTAATGTTTTTCTAAGCTCTAATTTACTACCTTAGTTTTCTAAGTTTTTCATAACAATTTTTTAAAATGTTGAAAAAAATACATATATACAATTATGTGATTTTAAAAACAAATTGACAAATTTCAATCAAAATATTAAATTATCAAACATTTTTCTAAAATGCTAAAAAATAATAAATATATAATTATTTAATTAATAAAATAAATTAACAAACAAATTATTTATTAATTTTTGAATAAATTTTATTAAAAAATCATTATTAAACAAAAAAAAGGGTTATTTTGTGCACCTAAAATAATGTAGGTCGAAAGTTGAAATGTGAGACATGCTAGCTACTACAAATAGGGCACGGTGACGTGATGCTGACGACGGGTTTGATCTAACCCCCACTAGACAGAAAAAAACAAGTTGGAAAATGACAGTTTAACTGTCATAGTCGGAATTTATAGAAGTTTGAAAAAACTAAATGTAAATAGAGTTCAAGCGAAGGGGGGTTAGATCGAACCCCTTAAAATATTAGTTTTTAAGGGGTTCGAATGAACCCAAAATCCACCTAGGGTTCGAGCGAACCCACGTCTGATGGTGGTTTCGCTTGAACCCGGAGGGGGGGGGGCGCCTCGCTCGAACCACCCTACTCCGTTCAAACCGCCCCCAAACATAATTTCCCACTTTCGCCAATTTCCTTCATTGGCGGAAGTGGGTACCATTAATGTGGGATAGTCCTATTATTATTTTTCATACATGAAATACCCATAGCTACTTCATCAATGGCGAGCCCTCCTAAGTCTACTACAGAAGTATCTAAGGATCCGGTACACTTTTGTTCTATATATTGTATATTTTTAGTGTTTTTTATCTATGTATATTATTACCTTGTATTAATTGTATTTAACCTATAATACTTATCATTATATTAATTGTATTTAAACTTAATCATTTTTCATATAAGAAATAGCCACAACTGATCCATCAATGGCGAGCCCTCCTAACTCTACTGGAGAAGCATCTCAAGCTCTAGTACACTTTTGTTCTATATATTGTAGATTTTTAGTGGTTTTTATCCATATATGTTAGTTCCTTGTATTAATTGTATTTAATCTACAATAGGCCCCTTCACGGTCCGGCCATAACTTGTATCCTTTGAAGTTCCACTTTAAGAAAATTTCTAAGTCTAACAAGGAAAAGAGAAAGAAGACAGTAGATCCCAGATAAGAAGATGAGTTAATCTATAGTTCAATTGTAAAGAAATTATAGTTAAATGCATAGTTATTTTGATAATTGTGAACTATTTTCTACAAAAGGATTCTAACTTGGATTTTGAATTGTGGTTGTGCAACCATCTACAAAGCCACATACTACATTAAAGAGGTTCAATTTTGATGATCCACCACAAGTATAGGATCATATAGTGTTATTTGTAGTCATTGAATTACCAATATATCTATATATATTCTATATTTTTATTGTATATCAATTTGGACATGGCATATGCCACATTTTTCTAAAACTTTTATTGACTTGGCATATATGCCTTTTTGTATACATACACAGTCATTGTGCATTTTGATATATATATATGTGTGTGTGTGTGTGTGTGTGTGTGTGTGTTGATATTCGATCCAATAAATGTGTATTGTGTTAATTATTGTGCATTTTTTTGATATTGATAGGCATATTCGATACATACATAATTTGTTCATTGTGTTCATTATTGTGCATTTTGATATATATAAATGTTGATTTATAATTGATAGGGTTATTTTTTGCTTAAAAGATTTGGTGTATTTGGTGGCTATACTTTTATAAAGCTAAATAAATATTTGCGCATGTAATCAACAATATGAATATAAAAAAAAAATCTATGATATAAAGCATTGCAATTATGGAATATTATTTGATAAGTTTTCTAAAATATTGAATTAACCTTAAAAAACTCCTTGCCTCAATCAAAATGAAATTCAATGGTAATGGTCAGATTTGATCCATTGTAATGATCACTGGATGCTTTTGATTCCTTTCCTTTTTATTTGTCAATGTGAGTGGTGCTAGAGAACCCTTATGCTTGCAATGGTCAAATTTGGGTTTTTGTCTTGTTTTCCATTGTTTCATCTCAATAAGGTGATTTGGGACCACTAATGATCATTTGGAGTCATTTGTGAAATTTTGGGGTTATTTGGATTAAAGATGTAAAATTTGCTCAGTTATTGTCAAAGTTGTCAAAGTTTGGAGCCATTTGTGAAAGTTTGGGGTCATTTCGATAAAAGATGTAAAAGTTGCTAGGTTGTTGTCAAAGTTGCTCAATTGTTGTCAAAGTTGTCAAACTTGCAAGATAGGCTATATTTGATTTCATTCATCATGAGAACAAACATGCATCAAGAACATGTCCAGATGGGTAGGTTTATGCTAGGCATGCTCCTATTGTGTCTCCTAACAAGCTGGAACATAAAGAGCCATACCCTACTGATGCGATCTCTCAAGTGCTCTAAGTCCAAAAAGTTTTCAAAGTTTGACAGACTATTTCTCGCAATCTAGGATGCATATGATTTATTTATTTAAACCTATAAGGTCATGTTAGGCTCTTCTATAATGACCTATCTCAATTTTTGATGACTCAAAGCCATTTTCAAATGGTAGCGTTGTTTCACTTGGTGCAAAAACTGCCAGATGCATGCAATTCAAAGTTGCAAGATAGACTAGAGATAATTTCTCTCATCATGGGCATAAACCAACATCATGAGTGTATCTGGGTGGATAGGTTTACACTAGGAATTCTCCTGTTGTGCCTCCCAATGAGCCACAACGTCAAGAGCCATACCGTACCAGTGCGATCTCTCAACTGCCCTAAGTCCAAAAAATTGTCAAATTTTGATGGACCATTTCTCGTAAACTAAGATGTATATGATTTATATTTTTGGACCTATAGGGTCATATGAGGCTCTTCTACAATGACCTATCTTGGTTTTCAACAACTTGTTGCCATTTTCAAATGGTAGCATTTTTCACTTGGTGCAAAAATCATTAGTTTCATGCAATGCAAAGTTGCAAGATATGCTAGATTTGATTCCGTTCATTGTGGGCACAAACCACCATCACAAGCACGTCTGGGTGGGAAGTTTTACACTACTCATGATCTTTTTGTGCCTCCTAGTGAGTCGGAACGTTGAGAGCCATACCCTACTAGTGCGATCTGGAAGTTGCACTTAATAAAATGTCCATAACTTGCAAAGTACATCATGAAAATGCACAAATGAGTTTTTTTGACATCTATGGACTTTATGTCCTTACAAATCATAAAACTAACATTAAAAATAGTTACAAATGCAATATGGCCCTATAGGTCATCTTAATGGCTAGGTGCCCTTACACCAAATAGTCATACGAAATTTGAAGTATAATAAAAAAATACAAAATGCATCACAAAATATAGTCACATATATTAAAAGCTTTGCCTCTAAATATGGATATATAAGCTCTTGGCTATTTAAATATATATAAAACTATTTTACAAATCAGCTCATGGGATTTTATATAAAATTTGGCATTTAAATATGTAACCAGCTCATGACCATTTAGATATACGAAATTTGGCATTCAAATATGTGTGAATCAACTCATCGCCATTTAAATATACAAAATTTGGCATCTAAATATGTACAAATCAGCTCATGGCCATTTAAATATACAAAATTTTGCCTCTAAATATTTACAAATCAGCTCATGGGCATTTATATATACAAAAAATGAATATAGAATAATTCGCCGATGATATATATAAAATTCTCAAAATCATTCTACCCTGAACCATAGATTCAATCAATTGAGCCTTCTGGATCAGCTCTAACCCATATTGTGTCAAGTATTGCCTCATGTTCAAATTCACAAACTTTCCATAAATTCTTGTTATGAGGACTACCATGATACTTAATCAATTGAATATATGTTGCAACAACAGGGTTGGAGAAATCAAAAATATGTTTGTGTGTTTCAAAGTCCTCAAACAACCAAACATCATAATTATTGATAGGGTATCTCCTAAGCCATGTGCCTGTCACGACAAAAGACACTACTGGGTACTCAATACCCTCTCCATCAATGATTGTGGTTGTCAATTTTCTCTTAGGCTCAATACAACGACATAAAAAGTAATCTATTCCTTCTTCATTGTCTCTTGTGCAACAACTGCGTACACATGACTTGCATTTTATAAAATGATAATTAATACCAAAAATAATGTTTGATGTAACAAAATGATCCAAAAAAAATTCCTGGAATAAAATTAACCAAAAAAATCACCAAGTTCCACTAGGTCAGACACATGGTCAAAATCAATTGATGCTTCCATCTAGTTCAATTGTAGTTTGATAGCTATCAATGGGAACCAACAATATAAAAGACCATTTGTCAACCCACTCTTGTGATTCACATTCTTCCCACAAAAAAAAAATACATGAAGAGAAAAAACATACAACCTGTCTAGTATAAATTACTAGTGAACTTGCATTTCAAATTCTAAATGAGTGCATGTCACTCAATCCTGCAACTATACAACAATCTTGAAAGTTTTCAATGTCAGATTCAGTGATCAACCAAAAATATCTATGAATTGTTGATGTACCTACATTACCTGGTCCCATTGTAGAGTTACACCATCACACAATTGTTGTTGCATCTGTCAAATCAACACCACCTTCATACTTCAATTATTCTCTAGCTAGGGCTCTCTTTACGCATGCTCCTACAACATTGTTCACTCCCTTTCTATGTCCAGCCTCATTGAAACTACAAAAATGTTGTACATCGCTTGTCAAATGTATCCTAGTCAACCAATAGAACATCTTTGCATTCTTGAATTGTGAGGTGCAATTATCTAACCATATTATGTGTTGGTTATATCATATATTCCTTTCTCGTAAATTAAAATAGAAAAATTTAAAGCATCCTTGCACAAACTCTAATGAATGTGAATGATCTTCACTTATGTAGAAGTGATACTCTCTTACAACCTTTATATCCTCCTTTGTGCTATCATCTGCATGCATGAATGCTATGTGTACAAAAATAGAAACTTGTATAAAATGGTAATACATAGATTGCACTTCATTTTGAGATTGTAGTGTATAATTTTTAGCAAAACCAACGATAGAGACAATGGTACCAAGAGGAAATGTGTCCTTACATAACTTGAATTTCTCATCTAACCACCGAGCTCTATGTGTATGCATTATGTACTCATAAACTATTTTCTCTTGAAATACTCTCATAAATTCAGCTACACATATATTTTTTTTCACTAACTCACATCTCTTCAATTATTTTCCTTCTTTAACCCCATATGTCACTATCTTGTACTTTCCAAAAGAAACTAGTTTCTTATCAATTTAATGTGTGCTATGCAAATGTAGACATCTTGGAAAATGTTGCAAAAGAACCTTTCAAACACATCATATTATAATAATTGCAATCATCATCTCTTTTACATAGCATACTTGAAATAAATTCTCTTGGTGACTTAGGAGGTGCTTATATATTGCATTCCTGCTAAACATCGTTAGTGTGCAAAGTATAACATATATGACTATAAATATCATAGAGCATGGAAAATTCAATATTCATCCTACAACAACACATGATGCATACATGATTAATCTTAAAAAAAAAGGTTTTGTCATTTCAAAAAATCTTTGACTAATTCTTATTTGAGGAAACTTTTAAAGGAATCTTTCATAAAATTTTGTTTGAGTCATATCCAAATAGTGTTTTTCATGTGGCTCACAATTTCTAGATCGAATTCTCCTTCTAACAACATCTCTTTGGTTAGGCGAAACCCTTGTGTTGTCATGCCAACAAATTTCAATTAATGTTCTTAGTGCATCAACAACAACATTGTCTTTGCGTGATAGTCTGCCCGAGAATGCCCAAAGAGAATTATTGTTAGGATCCTCTATTTTCTTCCACCTCTCTAATGTTTTACGTACTATTTTTCTACTTATGTTTAATGACTTACTTGTTTTTCTTATCAAAAGATTTATTTTTACTTTCTTTCTCATTATGGTTGATGTAATAACACATCAAGTAACATTAGAATCTTTAGTATGTGATTTTAAACCAATATCTTGATATGCATCAAATAGATTTCTCACAATAGTTCTTTCACTATTACTTTCGGATGATCTTAGGCCTAGAATTTTCATTCTCTCTAAAATTCAAATTTTTTTAAATTTCAACAATTAATTGGCATCTTGCAATTTGATTTAAGTTTTCAAAATAGTTTTTCTATATTCTTTTAGCCATTCTTCTACAAGTTAGTTAATTTATTTTATCAGGCATTGGCTTCAAAATATTCTCATCGATGTCAATTAGATACTTTGCTTTCCTAAAAATTATTCTAGGAGGTGTTAACATTGGTGCATAGCATGCATTAGGTACATTCATCACATCAAATAGAGCCAGTGTATGTTCATCATTTAATTAATTATTCATTCTGGTCTCTTCTTTAATTGCATTAGGTTCATTTGGTAAATCAAATATTCTTGGTGCATCTTCATCTTTTGTCTAATTATTGATTGTGATTTCTTGTTCAATTGCATTAGGTTCATTTGGTACATGGAATTGAGATGTTATGGGTGACATACCTTTGTGTCCCATTGTTCTTAGGTCACGTAATTTTTTCATACGCTGCCTTTGTGTTTCCTTTTTAGTCTCTCATTGTTCAGCTATTCCTTGCGTGTTCTTTCCCATTGTTAATAACAGTTGTCCTAAATACAATCATATTACATATACATATAAAGAAAAACTTAAACAATCAAATAACCTTAAAATTGAGTATTATCATTATTTAAAAAAATTAAAACTATTAAAAAATCACAATAACACTTACCAAACTAAATAGAACAACAATTCAATCATTTGAAATCATGCAAAACAAAAATTTCACTTACTTTCACATATAAAACTATCACAAAATCATAGTATTAGTTGCAGTGGGGCCTTCAACAACTTCAAAAAATCCTTTTGAGGCTATTGGACAATTAAGAGTATGTCCAAAAAATGCGTATGGGTTATGTTTAGCTAACCCATACATGTTATTTCTCCCTAATAGGCCAACATTCATATTTCACATAGCCCATACGTGCTTTTACCTATCAAAGCCCTATACGTGGTCTAAGTTTAAACCCCATATGGATTAAATATAGTAAAGAAAAGGCGAAGGAAAAGGGGGAAGAGAGAGAGAGAGAGAGAGAGAGAGAGAGAGAGAGAGAGAGAGAGAGAGAGAGAGAGAATGGAAAAGGAAGGAGGGAGAGAGAGAGGGAGAGAGAGAGAAAGATAAAGGGAAATAGAGTTGGGGAGGGAGGGAGGGAGGGAGGGAGGGAGAGAGAGAGAGAGAGAGAGAGAGAGAGAGACGATGGAAAAGGGAGGGAGGGAGAGACAAGGAGAGAAAGAGAAAGGTAAAGGGAAATAGAGTTGGGGAGGGAGGGATCGAGAAGGAGAGGGAGAGAGAGAGAGAGAGAGAGAGAGAGAGAGAGAGAGAGAGAGAGAGAGAGAGAGAGAGAGAGAGAGGTTGGGAGAGAGAGAGGGAGAGAAAGAGAAATGAAAAGGAAATAGAGTTGAGAAAGGAGGGAGGGAGAGGGAGAGAGAGAGAGGGAGGATGGAAAAGGGAGGGTGATGCAGGAGCATCCTCTGTTCATATAAATCTTGCATCAACCAAAAATATTTTCTTTTCTGTTTTTAGTTTTAGTATTTCTTTCTGTGTGTGTCGGTTTTCACTCACCGGATTCTGTGGAGTTGGATTTTACTTGAAGACTTGATCATCTTTCTTTTTTTCAGACTGCACCGCATTTGGATCTTTGTCCGACAAGTTATCGCTATCAGTTTCCATGATAGTTTCCTTTTACCGGTTGACAGTTTCTTGTTACTAGTTGTGTGGGCCTATTTTGATGATTTACCAGAACCCCTTTCGTAGCTTGCGGAGTGCTAAGAAATTATTCCTATGTTTATTGGTGTGTGGCTGACCTTTTCCCATGATCTACACTTCATCCTTTGGTTTTTCCAGAGGAATCTCTTGGCGGAGGCCAACCTTGTTGGTTTTACACGTTAGGTCTTGTTCTTCGGGTTTTTATCCATTTTTGGGTCGACCGGATCCCCTTGGATCGTATAAATCATTGTATTGAGCATTAGAATGTAATGATCGAACAATGAAGTAGTTATAATAAGCATAGAAGATAGATCTTAAGATTGAAGGTCCCGGTTGTGAACTATGTGTTACTTTGAGCATTTTTTAGTAAGCATATGAGCCCGTTTCTATAACTTGGTTGTTACCGGTTGGTTGTAATTAGTTTTCATGAAATAAAAAAATCTTTTTCTACATTTCCTCCATCTTATCTTTGTGTTTCTGTTGGTTTTACTCTTTCTGACGGGTCCAGATTGATCTCTATAAGGTCCCTCCTAATCAGTGACTACTTCAAGTGGTATCAGAGCGAGTTTTCATTCTGATGGTTGCGTGTCCTAAGATTTTTGTTGTAGGGTGGTGAACTGTGGATCCAACTTGCATCTATAGAGGACTGGCATAAATGATGGTGCAAAGAGGAACTAGGAATGGTGGAGTGCATGGAAATCCAAACCCTATTGTGTTGAAAATATTGTGAGGGATAGTGGCCCAGTTGGAAACCATGGAGACAACCCAGAGAAGAGGTCGACACATTGAAGATGTAAGTGAAGATGAAGGAGAAGAAGCCCTGATAGAACAAGTAAACCCACTGGTGGTTGATCTGAATGAGGAAAGGTTTTTGAGTTTTGTTAGTACGGCAAATACTAAACCTCATTTTACCCCACCAAAATATGATGGGAAGTTGGATTCAGATGAATTGATGGATTGGATCTCTGAGGGAGAAATACTTTGATTTTTAAAACACTACAGAAGAAAAGAAGGTGAAATATGCCTGTACCCGGTTGAAAGGTCATGCATCTCTTTGGTTGGAGCATTTGCAAGTTGATAGATAGAGAAGAGGTAAAGAGAAGATTAAGACATGGGATCAGATGATTGCTAAGTTGGAATAAAAATTTATGCCAGTTGATTATCAAGTGAATCTATTTTGGAATTTACAAAATTTGAGACAAAAGGAATCTAGTGTGAAGGATTAATACACCAAAGCATTTTAAAAGTTGAATATCAGATTCGAACATGTTGTTGAAGAAGTTTAACAAGTTGCAAGATATTTGAATGGGTTGTAGGTGTCTATACAAGATGAACTTAGTTTGATTGAATTGGAGAGTGTTGAAGAGGTTTACCAGTATGCCCTAAAACAAAAAGAGAAGCTAAACAAAAGACATGAGTGAAGGTAGAGAGGCAGAGGTGGAAGGTTTACTGAGGGAAGATTTCAAGGAGGAAGAGGATATACTAGAGGTAGAGGAACTTGTACAAATCAGAACAAGGACAAGGAAGTGAACAAGGAAGGTATTTCATACTGTAGACACCTAAAATTGTCTTGTCTAATTAAATAAATATTTTTATTTATTTAATTAGTTTAGCCTAATTCTTTTATTAATTAAATAAACCTTTATTTATTTAATTAATTCATTTATCCTCTTCTAGCCTTATTTCTCATTTAAATAAATACTTTTATTTATTTAAATTATCCTTTTTCCTAAATTAAATAAATATTTTATTTATTTAATTGATCCCACTTCTTCTATTAATTAAATAAATCTTTATTTATTTAATTAATTTATTAGCCTTTTCTACCCATGACACATGTCATTCATCTCTTAATTCCTACACTACCTACCCTATTATTATTTTCTTATTTCCTCTACCTACCCTCTAATCCTAGCCAACCATTTATCTTTTACACCTCTCAATCTTATCCCTCCATTTCTTATAGTGTCTTCTATATAAGGAGATGCTTCCTTCATTATCAACCCCCGAATACACTACGCTTTCAAACTTGCATATGCGATCAAGCCTACTTCCAACCACATTTTCGTTCTTTGTTGAGCTCTTGTGCACACATAAAATCTGAGAGTGAATATATCAAGAAAGATCAATGGAGATAGGAAAAATGGAGATTCAAACCCTATTGGACATGTGATGGTATAATCTTTGTGATTTCATTTGATTTGCATTGTCTTAGGTAATCTTCATATGTTATGGTGGATCTTTGTTGTTGTTAGGCTGGGGTTTTGTGGTTGAATCTATTTTAGTCTTTCAATATTATTGTTATCCATTTTCATCATAAACATTTTGGCACACCTAATGGGACATGGATTTTTGTTAGATCTGTGTTTTTTACAAGTTTTTCTAACCCTATATTGTTGTTTTGTAAAACAATTTGGAGAATAACCTTGTGCAGCTAGGGTTTTGGACACAAAATCAAGATCTTGGAGAGATTTGATCCAATCTCACAAATAGCATGGAATTTTTGCACCAAATTTTGTTGGTGGGTTGAAGACAGTATGAAGAGCTCTCAATCCAAAATTTAGAATTTTTGGAGCACATTTGCATTTTTCATTAATATTTTATGAATTTTCATAAAAAATTATTTTTGAGAGCAAATTAGCAAATTTTTTGGATTTTCTTATTTTTTTGGAAAGCTCTGTGATTTATACATAGGCTTTGTTCTTTGTGATTTTAATTTTGATTCAAAATATTTCCTCAAAAATTGGATCTTTAAAAATTAGGGTTTTTCATTATTTTGATCAGATCTCACAAACGGCTTTGCACATACTATAAAGATGATAGAAATTTCTACTAGAGGAGAGAACTAGATGGCTACCAGAATGAAAATTTTAGAAGACAAGACAAGAGAACATTTAGGGAAACTTGTTATAAGTGTGGAGGAGAAGGACATCGTGCTTTCGAGTGTAAGAAGAAAGAGAATACTGAAAGAGCAATAGTGTTGGAAGAAAACCCCACCAGATCAGACAATAAACCAGAAGATGGAGAATTGTTTATGATGAGGAGAGCTTTGTGCTATATTAAAAGAGATGAAGAGCCCTTGTAGAGGAAGAATTTGTTCAAGACCAGATGTAAGGTATCAGGTAAGTGTTGTAAAGTAGTTATTGATAGTGGTAGTTCAGATAATCTTGTTTCAAAAGAGATGGTGAATAAGTTGAATTTGGAAAGATTGAAAAAACTCAAGCCTTATCAGATAGCATGGATTCAAGATGAACATAAGTTGGTAGTAAGTGAGCAATGTTTGGTGAAATTGAAAATTGGGAATTATCATGATGAATTCTTGTGTGATATTATGCCTACGGATATTTTTCATCTTTTGATGGGTAGACCTTGGTAGTTTGATTGATAGGTAGTACATGATGGGAGGAAGAATACATACACTATTGTGGCCAATGAAATGAAGCAAACCTTGTTGCCCTTGGAGGAACCTTTGAAGAGTATAGTCTATACGAATGCTAGAATCTATTTGGTAGATGGAAGGAAATTCCTGGATGGATTGAAACATGAGAATGTGTGTTTTTTCTTAATTCCTATGAAGACTAAGTATTTGGAGCATGAAGAGGAGCAACCATAAGAGATAAAATATTTTCTGACAGAATATGAAGACATCATTTCAGATAATGTATGTGATGGATTGCCACTTGTGAAAAGTATCAGTCATTGCATGGACCTGGTTCCCCGAGCTAGTTTGTATAACCAGAATGCACACCGGATGACACCAACGGAGAATAAAGAGCTCAATAGACAAGTGTAGGAGCTTATGAAGAAATGTTTGATTGGAGAAAGTTTGAGCCCTTGTGCAGTACCAGTAGTATTAGCACCTAAGAAGAATGGAGAGTGGAGAATGTGTACTGATTCTAGAGCAATAAAAAAGATCACAATGAAATACTAGTTTCCTTTGCCTAGGATGAATGACATAATGGACTGTTTGAGTGGACCCAAATACTTTACAAAGATATATTTGAAGAGTGAATATCGTCAAATCAGGATCAGAGAAGGAGATGAGTGGAAGACAACATTTAAGACAAATGAAGGACTATATGAATGGTTGGTGATGGCTTTTGGGATAACTAATGTACCGAGTACTTTCCTGAGGCTGATGGATGAGGTATTGAAGAAATTCTTGGGTAAGTTTGTTATTTTATACTTGGATAACATTTTTATTTTTAGTAAGACAAAAGAGGAACATTTGTTGCATTTGAGACAAGTTTTGCAGAGGTTGAGAGAAGAAAAGTTGTTGATAAATATTATGAAGTGTTCTTTCATGAAGGATAAGTTAGTCTATTTGAAATTTGTGATATGTGAGGATTGTTTGAAGATGGACCCTGAGAAATTAAAACCAATTGTTGAGTGCCCTACACCAGAAATCATTGGAGAGGTAAGATCATTTCATGGATTGGCTAGTTTTTACTAGAAGTTCATCATAAATTTAAGTTTAGTTTGTAACTGTATGACTGAGACCATGAGGGGAGATCAGAAGGAATTCAAGTGGACCACCGAAAAAAACAAAATTTTTGAACTATTGAAGCAGAAAGTGACTGAGAAACATATTTTAGTTCCACTGAATTTCAATAAATTATTTCAAGTGGATTATGATGCAAGTGGAATAACAATAGGAGCAGTCTTGAGTCAGGAATGTGGGATTCTATAAAACTTTGACAGTACCAATAAGACCTTGGGAGGATATAAGCATGGATTTCATACTTGCATTGCCTAAAATATCAAGAGTGAATGATTCTATATCTGTGGTAGTGGATAGACTCGCGAAGATGGCTCATTTCATGCCTTGTAAGAAAACATCAGATGCATTACATGTAGCACCTATTTTTGAAGGAAGTAGTGAGATTGCATGGATTACTTAAGAGCATAGTTTTAGAAGACATAGACACTAAGTTTGTTGGCTATTTTTAGAGAACACTTTGAAAAAAGATGAAGATAGATTTGAAGTTTAGTTCTACCTTTTATCCACAGACTAATGGACAAACAGAAGTGGTTAACTAGAGATTTGGAAATTTGTTGAGATGTTTAGTTGGAAATAAAACCAAAAGTTGGTATTTGATCCTTACACAAGTAGAGTTGGCCTACAACAACTCAGTAAATAGGAATACCAAAAGAACACCTTTTGAGATTGTTGTCGGAGTTCATCCTAGAGGTGTATCAGAATTAAGAGATATTAGCAGTGAAGACCAAAGAAGTTCAGAAGCAGAATACTTTTCAGATCACATGGTAGCCTTGCATACTCAAGTTAAGTAGCAGTTAGAGGACATGAATAGAAAGTATAAGGAGAAGGCAGATGCAAAGAGGAGACATAAGGATTTTGAATTTGGTGATGAAGAGATGGTATATCTAAGAAAAGAGAGATTCCCAGTTGGAACTTATAACAAATTGCAGATAAAAAAGTTTGGACCTTGGAGGATTTTGAGGAAGTTCAGTTCTGGGAATGCATATGAAGTGGAGTTACCAGATAGTCTGAGTATTTCACCTATGTTTAACTTTGTAGATCTTCATGAGTATCATGAACCAAAATTAAGTGAGAACAGTATTGCAGACTTGGAGAAATAGTTACCTCGGAAGGAACTAGATCAGATTGAAGAAATTTTGGATGGTAGAATTGGGCCTAGTACTTAGAGTAGTTAGTATAAGAAGTATTTGGTGAAGTGGAAGGACAGACTAGTTGAAGATTCATCTCGGATTTCTCAAGAAGAGCTAGACCGCCTTGGTTTTCCTCTGACCCTAGAAAAGTGAGAGGCTCACTTTTTCAATAACTCTAGATGTCTAATGCAGGAGCATCCCTGGTTCATAGCAATCTTGCATCAAACAAAAATATTTTCCTTTTTGTTTTTCTTTTTGTTTTTAGTTTTAGTATTTCTTTCTATGTGTCTTGGTTTTGGCTCACCAGATTCTATGGAGTAGGATTCTACTTGAAGACTTGATCATCTTTCTTGTTTCTAGACTGCATCGCATTTGGATATTTTTCCAACAAGTTATCACTATCAATTTCCATGATAATTTTATGTTACCGGTTGCCTTGACCAATTTTGTTGATCTACTGAAACCCCTTCCATAGCTTGCAGAGCCATGAGCATTGATTCCAATGTTTCTTAGCATGTGGCCAACCTTTTCCCATGATCTACACTTTATCCTTTAGGTTTTCTGGAGGAATATCTTAGCGGAGGCCGACCTTCTTGGTTTTACACATTAGGTCTTGTTCTTCAGGTTTTGATCCCTTTGGATCATATAAATCATTATATTGAGCATTAGAATGTAACGATCAAACAATGAATTAGTTAGACTAAGTGTAGAAGATAGATCTTGAGATTGAAGGTCTCGGTTGTCACCTATTCTATACTTTGAGCATGTTTTAGTAGGCTTGTGAGCCGGGTTCTGTAACTTGGTTGCTACCAGTTGGGTGTAATCAGTTTTCATGAAATAAAAAAATATTTTATGTATTGCCTCTATCATATCTTTGTGTTTTTGTTGTTTTTACTCTTGCTGACTAGTCCAAATTGATTTCTTTGAGGTCCCTCCTAACCAATGACTGCTTCAAAGGGAGGGAGAGAGCGGGAGAGGGAGAGAGAGAGAGAGAGAGAGAGAGAGAGAGAGAGAGAGAGAGAGAGAGAGAGGGAGAGGGAGGAAGAGGGAGAGAAAGGGGGAGAGGGAGAGAGAGGGAGAGGAAGGGAGAGGGAGAGGGAGAGGGAGAGGGAGAGAAATGGGGAGAGGGATAGAGAGAGGGAGGGAGAGGGAGAGAAAGGGGGAGAGGATGGAAAAGAGAAGGAGGGAGATGGGGGAGAGGAAGAGAGAGAGGATGGGAAAGATAAAGAAGATAAGGGAGGGAGAAAGAGAGATGGAGGGGGAGAGGGAGAGGGAGAGTGAGAGGGAGAGAGAGAGAATGGAAAAGGGAGGGAGGAAGAGGGGGAGAGAGAGAGAGGGGGGAAGGGAGAGAGAAAGAGTGGGGAGGGAGATAAGAAGAGAGAGAGAGAGAGAGGGGATGGGAAAGGAAGGGAGATAGAGGAGGGAGGGAGAGAGAAAGAGTGGGGAGGGAGATAAGGAGAGAGAGAGAGAGAGAGGGAGGGGGATGGGGTATGGAGGAAGTGAGAGATGGGGAGCATGTTGATATGTTATAAGGAGTATTAGTATTGCTTTTTATATTGTAGTAATGGTTCATCTTACCACCTTAAGACACCATATGACCCCTTAGGACATAATATGCTCCTAAGGGGTCACATGATGTCATTAGGTGTTATGTTGAGTCCTAAGGGAGAGAGGGAGAGAGAGAGAGAGAGAGAGAGAGAGAGAGAGAGAGGATGGGAAAGGAAGGGAGATAGAGGGGGCAGGGAGAGAGAAAGAGTGGGGAGGGAGAGAGGAAGGGAGAGAGAGAGGGATGGGTATGGAGGAAGCTAGAGAGGGGGAGCATGCTGATTTGTTATTTTTGTAAGTAGTGTTGGTACTACTTTTTATATTGTAATAATGTTTCATCTTGCCACCTTAGGACACCATATGACCCCTTAGGACATCATATTATCCTAAATGGTCATGTGGTGTGCTAAGAGGTCACATCATTTCATTTGGTGCTATGTGGGGTCCTAAGGGAGAGAGAGGGAGGGGGAGAGAGAGAGAGGATGGGAAAGGAAGGGAGATAGAGGAGGGAGGGAGAGAGAAAGAGTGGGGAGGGAGAGAAGAAGAGAGAGAGGGATGGGGTATGGAGGAAGGGAGAGTGGGTGTGCATGTTGGTTTGTTATTTTTATAAGCAATATTGGTACTGCATTTTATATTGTAATAATGGTTCATCTTGTCACCTTAGGACAAAATATGACCCCTTAGGACATAATACAACCCCCTATGATATCATATGGTCCTACTTGGAGTTGTATTATGTGCTAAGGGGTCATATGGTGTTGTTAGGGGTCATATGGGTTCCTAAGGGGTCATGTGGGCTCCTAAGGGGTTGTATATCACAATAATGGTTCACATTGTCCCCTTAGGACACCATATGACCTCTTAGGACACCATATTACTCCTTAGGACACCATATAATGCCTTAGAACTATTGGTTTGATGATTATTGTAATTTATTCATCATTTATTGTCATTGATGAAACTCTCTCTCTCTCTCTCTATCTCTCTCTCTCTCTCTCTCTCACATATGATTATATTGACTACCGGTGTAACTTCAACTGTTTACTCTATCAACCAGTATGTTAGAGGTTAGACTTAATGGTTTATCTCTAACCAGTACTTTGTGTCAACCAGAATGTGCATAAGAGACAATCTGTGGTTATACTAAGTCGGCATCAAGATGAAGATCAAGATGGAGATCAAGCGGAGATTCAAAGACAATGGCTCATATGTTTTACTCAAACTGGTATTTAATTGTTCCAATTGGTGTTTGGTAATTTTGTGATGAGTTACTAGATTTCATGATGAGTTACTTCCACCGACTGCTTGTTGGCAAATTTTTTTGGTGATGAGTTATGATCACTTCTCCAAATACACTACACCTAGGAAATTGTGTTATGATTTCTTAAGGCCGACATGAAATCATATGGTCTATATATTGACATCACAATGAATTATTTGATATAGTGAAAAGTGTTGTGTTATGCGCGAAAGGAAACAGAGTTAAGTTGCAGAGTATGCAGAAGAGCGGTGTTGAATATGTTTAGAAGGATCTGATTAAGCAAGTATTTTGCAAGTTGAAAAGTTAAACGGTGAGAAACTGAATCTAAGGAGAGAGCTAGAAGGTCGCACTATCCGCGTGAGTCAGGAACTAGAAGCCAAAAGAGCTGCTAAAGATCTTATCAAGGAAAGAGACCAAGAGATTACAAAGATAAAATATGAAAGTGTCACTATGCATGAGCATTTAGTTGTTGAAAGAGAAGAAAAGGAGAACCTGCAGCTGGATCTTGAACTTGCATCATCTTTGAGAGAGAACCTATCAAATCATTATGAGGATCTCACCAAACAGCTTACTTAAGCCAATGAGAAATTGGAGATGTTTAGCAAAAATTCTACCATTCTGGAAGAACAAATTCAATCACAAAGAATGAAGGGTGATATCTCTGGACTTGGTTTTCACACAACTGAAAAAGGTGAATCCTCTGGTATAAAGAGAAAAAATACTAAGAACAAATATGCTCCTAAGATCAATAAGCCTACTGGTAAGAAGGTCTTTAAGCCTGTTTGTTTTGTTTGTCATAAACCTGGTCACTTTGTAAATGTTTGTAGAGACAAACCTAACATAAATGCTAGTTACAACACTAATGCTAGGTATGTGTCCAAGATATTTGAAGGTCATTGCTTCACATGTATAATGTATGGACATACATATGTTGAGTGCAAATATAGAGCAAACAATCATGTACCACACATGCATCCAAGACCAAATGGTGACCGGATAAGGAAATTTGACAACCAGGTAAACCTGAACTGGCAAAGACCCTATGACAACCAGTTTAGTCCATTTGAGATGGAAAAGGTAATAAATATTATTTGCACCATCTATAATAACTTTGGCCATGTGGCTATGAACTACAGAAGAAGAACATGAAGAGGAAATGCAAGACTTGGAGATCATCTGGTATGGCTTGTTATCACTATAACAAACCGGGGCACTTAGAAAATTTTTGTAGTTCCAGAAATAGAAAACCGGTCAATTCTTCTAAGGATTAGAAAGGAAAGAAGAAAGTTAATGTTGAAGAAACTAGAGAGGAAATGAATTGGATTTGGAAGAAGAAAAGTGATGACTCACCTGGAGAAGAAATTGTTCCTTCACCCAGTGAAGAGAACCTTGCATCAGTGACTTAAGCCTTTTTAATATGGCTAAGGGGAGCTTGACAGTTAAAATACCTTTGGACCCCTTGAGAAAAATGAGCGGGAAAAGAATTTTGAAACATGAAACTTTCGTAACTTTTTGTCAATATGTTATCAACCAGTTTTCCCTTTGAGCGATGAAATTAGGGTTTGTAACCCTAACGAGAGAGCATTTAATGTAGTAGGTAAAAATGATAAATTCAAGTTTTGCTTTGTCATTTTTACTCTAACCCATTCAAGAAAGAAATTTGGAGCACTTGTTGAGTTGAGAATGATTGTTTTGCTGGTAATTTTCAAGTTGTTTTGTGATTTGTGAAATTAAGCTGAATTGAAGGTTGCAAAAGGTCAAACTGGTGTGCACTTGGGCATTTCAACTGGTAAATAGGGCAACATGCATGAAATAAGGTATTTCCTTGAACCTACTACTTTGAATCTTGTTCACCTGAAATGGCATCAACTTCAAAGACTGTAGAGAGGTTAATGATTACTTTTGAGCCTATGGAAGTTGTAAAGGTAGAACAGATTGTGTCATATAATGCATTGTCACAAGTTTTGAGTAGAGTTTTGGTCAAAGGTGATTTGTCTAGTTATATTGACTGCAAGTTAGAAGATTTAAGATCTCTATACATTCACACAGTTGAAATCACTTTGTGATGAGAACGGTAAGATTAAGACAAGGTATGCTAGGGTTTTTGAAAAGGGTTTTCATAATGCTGCTTATTTTCTTGAAGATTTCAAAGGAGCACATATCATAATCATTTTGAGTTGATTTCATGGAGAAAACATGTATTTAGAAAGAACTCACACAATTACAAAGGAATCCATTTAGGCTATGACTGGCTATTTCTCAACCGGTGAAATACCTAAGTTAAGGAAAAATTCTAAGGATACTGTCTTCAACTTAACAAATTCTACATTTGATGGGCGTACTTTTTCCATTAACAACATTAAAGACCCTACAGTAAAACTAGCAACAATGGTAATAGGCTACTGAGTATTTTACTCCAATAGACTTAACAGTGTCCCTTCAGTAGCAGTTCTTACAGCTCACAGAATGATTGTTGATAATGCAAATTATGATCTCTGTGAAGCTATCAGGAGTCTAATGTTTTTGAGTTTGCATTCTATCAAGAAGGATAGCAGTTTGAAATTCAAGTTGGGTTAGCTATTAGTTGGACTATTCTTTTATTTTCGGAACTTTCTACCAGGAATTGGAGACATTGAGTGGTCAAAGGACTCACTGGTCTTGGCACAAATTAAGAACAACATCAAGGCTGTAAAGAATACTTTCCTTGCTGCCATGAATATGTATTTTAATGAGTTCTAAAAGAAAATGAGCATGAGAATGAGACTACCAGAAGAAGTGGTAAAACACTTTGAAAAGGATATAATCTTCACTGTTACCATTGATTTTTGCCCGATGCAAGCAATTGAGCTAAGAGAGGAAGAAATGGAAGACATGAGTTATGAGGTAAACTATGATCTACTGGTTGGTTATGATAATACCTTATTAGCACTACCTAAAGACAAAAAGAAGAAAAAATTGGACATTGTGGTAGTCCAAGATGCACCTACACAAACCAGTACTGCACCTGTTAAAAGTGCAAGAGGAAAGAATAAAAAATCTAATGAAGCATCTCCAGCAATGAAGAGTACTAGGGTTACCCGAAGTGTCCTAACCAAAAAGGAACCAGAACCCAAAGTATATATTAAGAAGGAGACAAAGAAGAGAGGAAGAAAATTAATTTTGCAACCAGAGTCTGAGGGAACAGGTTCTAATGAAGAATGAAAGAAGGCAAAAACAACCGGCAGAATATCCAAGAAGGTTAAAGAAGTGCCAAAGGTAGTTGTGCCTATTGATATAGCATCTTTCAAAACAGAAACACATTTTGAAAGAACAATGAAGACACTAAGGAGGAATAGGTTTGATAATGTAAAAGTGCATTTTGATTCCTTCACTGAAAATGAAAAAGAGCAAGTGATTCAATAGGTAATCACTCATCTGTGTCATTATAGTAGATATCCAGATGAACTAGAAAAGGATATCTCAAATTATTTGTACACTATTCTATTGAATAAATGGGAGGAAGCTATTAAATTAGAAAAATAAATCATTGATGAGGTATTTGTACAATATTTCTCTAAATTTTCTAAAGATGATATTAGTGCCTTAGTTGCTTGATACAAATCTCAGTTTACATTCAAAGCAAGAAGACTAAAGTTATTCAGTGGAAAGAAGGAAATTGTTGAAATTGAGAGCCATCAAATAGCCTCTGAAATCAGAAAAATGGAAGAACTCATCCAATCAAATATGAATGAGGATAATGTTGATGATGATGTTAATCGACCGGAAATGGATGAAGAAGAGATTATTCAACCTAATGAGGTATATCCTCTCAAGAAAAATGATGAATCCATTATTCATGTTGTTGTGATGTTCAGGACATAGTTGACCTATTTGGAGATAACACTGCACTAGATATGGAGCCTCCTGCAAATATTGATGTACAGGTTACCTTAGTTGAGCAACCGGAAACTCAACTAAAAGTGGACAATCCATTGGCAACGGAACAACTAGAGAAACCCCAATCTGCACTGGTCATTCAAGTTATTCAGAAGGAGCCTACTGAAATTATTGTCACACAGTGAAAAGGTAATGGAGAAGAATACAGAGAAAGCAATCATTAAGGTTGTATCCTCTGACCAACAAAGCAGAAACAACTTGATGAAGATGATGATGATTCTCTAAGTATCTGAGGACCTATTGATATGAACAATTTGAGTGCATTAGAAATGATGAAGATTGCAAATGTCATGCAATCTAGAGCGCATAAGAAGAGATTGAAATAGCTAAGGGTTGAAGTTGAAACAATTCAGACTGCAGTAGATATTTTATATGGTCTGCTACTAGAAACATCTACAACACATCTATCTACACCTATTAGCAAACTTGGTCAATTAGTTGCAGATGCATCTGATCAAATCAAGTTACTAGAAGATGCTGCTGAATTGTATGCTGAAAAGAGTCACAAGAAGAAATATTGAGAAAAATTGGCAAAGGATATTTATAGTCATAAAATGGCTCTATCACACAATAAAATTCTATTGAGTAAAGCTATTGAAATAGGAGGAAAATATCTTTGTTTCTACCTCCAATGTTACTTTATTTTATTTTGACATTTCAAAAAGTCAAATTGAAACATAGCAAGAATTGGAAAGGATATGCAAGGCATATGTCCCACTCCAGGGCTCTATACTTGCCTTTACCAAATCTGTACAGATGATTTGCATAACAAACTAGACATCTATGATAATGAGAAGGCAAAGAGACTCCGATCTCTTAAAGAACTCAAAAGTTAGCTCACATCATAGGTAGACATACTTCAGAGAGCCCACTCCAATGCAAAAGCTATTCTTACAACCCTTGAAACCTGCACAGTGGACTCAATGGAAGAATTTCATTCACAGCTGACGTCTACATTTGAGTATACTGAGAACATATTGGAATCATGTGAAAATTCTTTGTCACAGATGAATAAGAGCTACAGTGACATTTTTATGTGATTAGCTAATGCATGAACTTTTGAGTTATTATTGTATATGTTGAACACTATGATACAAATTTTCTATATATATATATATATATATATGTATATATATTGCTTTTTCAATTTGGCATTGTTGTCAAAGGGGGAGTAGAAATATGTATGTTTTTTTTTTGAAAAATTTATATAATGTATGCATTAAGGGGGAGCATGAGTATATGTGTAAATTTCTTGTGTATGCACACTTAGCCATATTACCTTAAAAATTTCTAAGTGTTGCCATCAATTCCAAAGGGGGAGATTGTTGTCTTGATGATGATTGTAATGTATTCATCATTTGTTGTCATTGATGAAACACTCTCACACACACAAATATGATTTTATTGACTACTGGTGTAACTTCAATTGTTTACTCTGTCAACTAGTATGTTAGAGGTTATACTTAGTGGTTTATCTCTAACTGGTACTATTTGTCAACCAGTATGTGCATAATAGACAATCTGTGGTTATACTAAGTCGGCATCAAGATGAAGATCAAGATGGAGATCAAGTGAAGATTCAAGGACAACAGTGTTGGCAAATGCACTCCAATGAGACATTGTAGGTGATTGAAGGTTTTGTCATTGATGGCAACCTTACAATCCTATGTCACCAGCAAGGCAATCCACCAGCACTAGCATGATCAGATTCTACACCGGCACACAGACCACTAGCACCAGTAGTGAATGGAAGCATACCGACACAGAAGCCGACAGGAATTTTGTTAATAATATATTTTGTTTATTATTGTAAAATCATTGTAAGCCAACTTGGCAAGTTGTAAAATGACTCTTATATATAGGAGAGTTCATTGTAGGAATTATGTAGGTAAGGAGGAATGTAATTAGGCAAAATAAGGTAGACCTATTATGAGAATTATAGGTTAAGGGTTTATGTAAGAAGTAGAGAAGAAACCGGTACTGGATCTAGCATAGTAGATGTTATTTTGAAGCAGTACAAGACATTGTGTTGTCTTCAAAATCTGATTCCTTTTAACATCCTTAAAATAATCTGGTTTAAAGCTTGGTGTAGAATAGATATCAAAGATAAAGAAATTCTCAAGACAACATATGACAAGGTTTGATTAGACCTTCTACACTTCGGGCTTACTCCGAGCCCAGGTAGGTATAACTTTGTGAATTAAATTCACGCTTCCAAACATAAACCCACAGCAAACCAGTCCAGAAAACCAGTGGGTCTATTCACCTTGAAATCAACTGAAAACAAAGAATAGGAATTATACTTAAGTTCAGCATTTTGATCAACAAAGCATGCAATGAACAACTTCAATCAATACCAGTGCCTTATCCAAGGTCACAGAGTCATCTAAACTCAAAAAAAAAAGAAAACTCCACAAACAAAACATCTTTATGCTTCCCGTCGGCTTGGTTTCGATCAATCCTTGTATATACCTAACACTTACAATAATTTAAGCATTCTAAACTAAGCTATGGTCATCAAAATTCAAAGTTCCTTCAAGAGAGTTTACTGGTATGAGTGATCCCTGCCTCTTTAATTTCCCTCCTAAAGAGAAAAGCTAACGAACACTTATACTAAAATTGCTTTACAATTCCATTCAAAAAGAATAACCCTGGATTATTTAGAATGAAAACAGTAAACAAATTTGTGAACAAACTTGAAGACAACACAGAACTTTACTCAAAACCGATGGTCTGTATATTGATATTCAGTTCAAGAAATATTACAAGAAATTTGGATTCTCCATTATACTTAGAAAAGCTCAGATAAATTTCTGCAGCGTTTTCTTACAATTTTTGTGATCCCCTTTTCCTCTAGTCCTGGTATCCATTTATAACATCATGGATGCACAAGGCTTCGGAATTCTCGAGGAGAGTTTGTTACAATCATTTCTTTCAAAATAAAGAGGCTACAAGCTTTTCGCAAAAGCAGTTACAAGCTATTTTTAGCCTCTGCAGTTACTTCAACATGTTGTTCGGTTGCAACGTCTTCTGTCTTTTCAGGGGCACTCTCCAACTGTTCAGGATCATGGGTGGCATATTTAGTTTCCCACTCACTATATACCTCTTCTGTCATCCAGGAGAAATTAATCACATTATCTTTAGTTTTAGTCAACCTTTTCCAAGAATTTCTCATCTTGTTGACTTCTGAATTAAGAAAACCATAATGTGATTTAATTTTTTCTATCTCTTGGATTGTCACAATGAAGAAAGAAGCATCATCAAGATCAATAATTCCTCTAACTCTTGCTGATAACTTAACTTCTATCTCCTTAAGCCATATTTGTTTGTCTTTTAACTGATCCGGGCTAGCAAAAACTCCTGGGAGCAACTCAAAAACTTGGTCAGTGTATTCCTTCTTGCACAAATTGACCTTTCTATCCACATTATCCACCTCTGCTGCTAATTGAATTAAGATTTTAGCGACATCAGAAGTGGATTTAATAATGAGATTGGCCCTTGCTTCATCACAAGATACACACATAAACTCTAAATCTAGCTCCCTAGGCCTCCATCTGTCAAAAATAGGCATCAAAATGGCCTTGTCTCTCTTGAGCTCATTCCATATTTCCATAATTTTACCTACATTGTTGTAGAGCAATGAGGTATTTATTGTATCTGCAAAACTGGAAATTGTAGCTCTTACCCTCTCCTCATACTTCTTTTCATATAAGGCCTGAGCCTGTTTCAAATTGTCTAACTCTTGGGGAGTGATTACAGTCATTTGAGAGCTGGAGGGTGCTGGAGATGGTCGAAACTCAATGATAGGGCTAGTAGGTGCAGGTCTTGCAGGAGAAGAGGAGTTCATCAATGTTGAAGACTCACCTTGATGGTGTTGTCTAGACAACTGGCTCTGCAATTTGGCAATGATGCTATCCTTACCTCTTATCTCCTCCTTGGCACTATTGTAGGCCTTTAAAACTGTTTCCAATTTGATTTGGAGGGCCTCTTTCTCTTTGGCTTCTTTCTCTGCTACTGCAACACTGAATTTTGCAGTCTCCAACACAGTGCTGGCAGCCTCTACTACCCCTGTACTCTGCACTCTCTTCACCATCATTCCACCAAGGTAACTTGACCCTGGGGTGTCCTTACTTTTCTTGCTCTCATCTCTCTTGAGAGACCACATAACAAGTGCAACATTATCTTTATTGAAAGTGACCCCTTCCATAGGTTTAGTCTCTTTCCATACTACATCTAATACCAGGGCATCTGCAATATCCCATTCAGGTAAGATAAGCACTCCAGCTTGTGCTACCATATCTCTTCCCTGCTCAGGGGTGATGATTTTGAATTCTTCCATCATCTCCTGCTTTATTTCCTCTTCCACCAAGGCTGGGTCTTTGTTGGACTGCTCTGCCTTTCTTGTTTCACATCTAGCATTATATCTATCTATATGTTGCTTCCATATAAATTGCATGAATGCTTCTGATGTGAAAAAATTATTATCAGCTAGAAAGGCACTACTTGCCTGCTTTATTTCAGGATCCCACTCCTGGCTTTTAAGTTCAGTGGAGGTAATATCCATTCCAACAGCAATGGATTCTTCCAGCATCCCTTCCTCTACTTCATCATAGGTGTATGCAATTTCCCCTAGACTACCCAATTGTATGAGTTGCTCAGCTACTGCTTGCTCATTTCCTATATGGATAGGGGATTGGGATGGGGAATAAAAAGGTGTATCTGATTGTATTTCCTTCCCCACCCTTTTCTTCTTTGGGCTCTCTTGGATGTCAATGACATCTTGTATCTTCCTCTTTCCTTTGGAAGTAGAGGGCTCCCCTGTTGTAGGCACCAGCACACTATAACCTGATTTTTTATGCAATGTATAATCACCAGGAGGGATTGGCTTGCTAGAAGCTGACCTACTAAGGATCACTCTGGCTTTCTCAGGGTTGCTCTTGATTACAGCTTCCCTCTTCTCCTTCAATGTTTGCATTACATCTTCAAAGCAAACAATTAGAAACTTTATTTTCTCTTCTAGTTGGAAAAAGCTAGACAATGGGCCATAGCTAGCATCAAACTGATGCATAAAATCCAGGGCTTTCTTATAAGCCACCCACTTTTCTTTTCTCAGTTCCTGCGCATCTAGATCAAATTCATTTCTGATGAGGTCCTCAGGAAACTGGAATTGATGAGGCCTACCTCTGCACGCTACCTTCTTCCTAAACATACCATTGAAGAAGTCCTCCGGATTGGCACACCTGGACACTGCAGTGGATAAATGATAAGGTTTGAGGAAATCCTCAAAGCAATTCCAGCCTCCCTTTGTTATTACAAATTGGTGAGCTATGGTAGCTGCAGGGAAAATAGTCCCTTTACCCCTGCCTGTCAACTCTGCCTCTTATAAGCCACCAATTTGTCTGAGGATCTCCACGATTCCCACTTTGAGAGGGACCTGGTAAGGTAACAAAACTGGAGTACCCCTGAAACCAAAAACCCTGAAAACTATGGAAACTGGATATAAATAAATGTCACCCCAATTATGAACAATGTTTATGTTCTCTGCGAATTCTTTTGGTCTTATGAATTCCAGAAGAACCTTGGGGATTCTTGGGTTCTCTGAGTAGAGGAGAGTCCTTGTTTTAGATGCAAAATATTTATCAAATTTCAAAAAACTGGCATCCTCTCTATCCCATGACAAATTAGTACTCCACAGTTGTACTGGCATTTTTTCTCCTTCCTTCTCCTTGACCAGGTCCAGACCACTGGCAAAGTAATCACCACCTTTGAAGAGGAAATGATGCCATAGGAGTGAATACCATCCGAAAGGCATATCCACCTTTCCATTCTTAATTCCTATCAACCCTCCATGAATAGCATCAACAATACAAGTAGCATAATCAAATGTGATTGCGAGAGAAGGATTCAAAATTTGGGCAATCATTAACAAGTAATGATTTGGCATATTTGCTTCTGCATCTTCTCCCAAAACTTGGCAAAGTGCCCAATACATCCCTTTAGTCCTCAGGGTGAACATGCTTAATGAAAAGGGCTCTTGTGTGTTGGGTCCTACAACTATTAACCCCCCTATTTTTACAAAGAATTCCTTAAGAGGCCCATTCCTGAGATGACTCCTCTGTGCACCGTAAATTTGGGCTAATGCTGTGACGTTTATTGGTTCTAGAAAGTTTGTAAACTCATTAAGCCCAATTGCTGTCTTAAACTCTTTAGCATTAATTTCTACAAGGGTTTTCCCATTTACATCCCGAATGCTTCTTGTGACTGGATCATAGTTGAATGCAATCTGGGTTAGTAAATCTGTATCCATGAATACTCCTGGGACTACTAGTTTTCCAACATCCACTTCCCAGATACTACTTTCTGGGACAAGAGAATTTCTCATTCCGAATCCCACTTTAAACAACCCCAACCCAGATAGTCCAACCTGCGGGTCTCTCAACCAATTCCCCTTGTCATACAATCCTTCTCCTATCTTTAGACAGGGAGCCTTAGGCACTAGCTCTTTTGCCTTTGATGCCTTGTTAGTTGACAACATCACTGTTCTAAAAAATCATCACAGACACTCCTCTCTGAATAATTAACCTTACCAGAAAATTCTCTTTTAGGAGCCATTTGAAAATGCGAGAAATAAAAGTCTCTCTTTAACAACTCTGCAAAGAAACAATTATCTAATTTAGAATGCTACACAAGAATTGCTACACAAAAATATGAGAGAACCTATTCTTTGCTTGAAGGAAATTGCTCTGCAACTTAACCGACTTGCTCTGTATCTGAAGAAAATAACTCTGCGTCTACTCTTCTGCAAAATCCTTTAAAAGATATCTTCACCCGGTTGATAGGAAATCAGATATTTGTACTCAAGGCCTTAACTATAACATTGATTCCGCATGCTCCGGCTGTCCCTTCAAAATTGAATTCATAAGAGAATTCATATTTTTCGCTCCAACGGGTCACAAAATTCCTTCAAGTGTTTCATTTTGCTCTTTTGCAACTTCACGAAGCATAACTATCGGGCAGCTTGGTCCTGCGAAATAACGCCAACCGTTCGATGAAAAGAAACTTGATCGAGCGTTAGATCAACTGATGGTTTTGGCTTTTCTCTGGGTTCCGCTTTTCTATTGGCTGCTTGATACCACATGGCGTCCAACCATTGGCCTTAAAATTCCCTTCGCATTCCACTTGATACCAGCCACCTATCTTTCTTTCATACCGCTGGTTCCACCTTGGCGGGCCCACACTTTCTTTCAACATGCGCACTAGTTACTGGGCCCGACAACTTTAGAAGAAAACATTCAGGGCATAAATTTTTCAATTAATTAACATAACCGCCTAGGCAAACAACAAGGGGGGGGACACTTCCTACGACCCCATGACCCATTACTTAAGTGAATAAAGTAATGAAGGATTAGAAACCAGAGGGTTTAAAACGAACACAAGAGGATCTAAAAACACAAACCCTTAAACCCTTGAGGTCTAGAACAAAGCAGAGGCATTAGGAACAACACCTTATTCAAAAATTCAACAAAACATAGCCAACCATGGAAAAAGAAAAGCCCATTTTTAATCAGTGATAAAAGCGGCTCTGACTGGGGATGGTTGATCGCAAGGTCAACACAAGAAAACTCAAAAACTCTGGAGAAACAGACCAAAACACAGACCAAAACAGAAAAGCAAGAAAGAAACAAAATATATACAAACAAAAGACCTACCATGCATGGACATTAAGAGAAATAATGCTTCAAGAATTGTCCATGCACTAGAAATTCCTGCATTTCATCATCCATATTCTTCAAGAAATATGAATCCTTACCATTTAAGTCACAAACCACAAAAGGGCCAATCCATAGTGATTCAAATTTCTTATGCTTTCCCTTATCCTATCGTTTTGCATTCCACTGAAGAACCATGTCATCAATTTGAAACTTCGTTAGTGATGTCCTTTTATCAAAAAGATATTTTGACTGCAACTGGATCTTCTGATTTTTCTTATGGGCAGAAGTCGTAAGCTCCTCCATTTCTACAATTTGGACCATTTTGTTTTCCATTGGTTCAGATACCTCCATGTCCTCATTCTGCAAAAACTTATACACTGGAAGAAGGTTATTTACTGGCAATCTGGCTTGGGCACCATAAAATAATTCAAAAGGTGACATTCCAATGGATTTCTTAACTATTATCCTATCCGCCCACAGAGCTAGCTTCAACTTTTGATCCCAAGATCTTTTATTTTCTTCTAGGATTTTCTTGATGATATTCAACAAGCTTTTATTGTTGGATTCTACTTGTCCATTCCCCTGAGGGTGATACGATGAGGAGTATGACATGAGTATACCATGACTAGTACAGAAACCTACAAATTCTTCTGATCTGAAACACATAGCATTATCCATCACCAATTTTGTAGGTGTCCCAAATCTAGTTATGATATTATCCATCAGGAAATCAATGACAATTTTACTAGTAGCTCTTCTTGTAGGGATGGTTTCTATCCATTTGGTGAAATAATCAGTGGCCACTATAATCCATCCATGACCTCTTCCTGACTTCTCAACAATTTCTCCAATAAAATCAATACCCCACTGAACAAAAGGAGCTTCTACAGAGACTAGATTTAGGGGTAAGGCTCCTTCATACTTGAGCTTGGATGAGAATCTTTGACATGGATCACATCTCCAAACATATGCATGGGTATCTTTAAATAAGGTGGGCCAATAATACCTAGCTCGTATTATCTTGCCAGCAGTAGTCTTAGCAGAATAGTGACCTCCACATACCCCATCATGCATTTCAGTCAACACCTGTTTAGCTTGAAATTCATCCAAACACATTAGTAACTCTCCATCTGTTTTTCTCTAGAAAAGATCACCCTGAATAAGCACATATTTTTGGGACTTGAGTTTCACAGTTCTTTTCTGATTGTATGTTATTTCTTCTAGGAGTATATCACCCCTCAAAACTTTGATTATCTCTGTGTACCAAAGTTGCCTCTCAATACTAGTGACCGAAGCATCTCTAACCTCAACATTGTGTACTTCTACATTCATGAGATTTGACTCAGTCATGAGCTTAGCCAAACCTAACCCTCTCACCAATTTGGTGATCTTTATCTCCAAGTTGAACTCCTAAATTCTATTGATCCATCTGCATCTCTTCCCAGTAACCTCAGACTGAGACAAAATATCTTTAACTGTAGCATGTGGGACATAGGCAATGATGTTTGCATTCACTAAATATGGCCTAAAAGCCTTGACAGCTTTAACTAATGCATAAGCTTTTTTTTCCATGGTTTCATATTTTAGTTCTGCTGCCTGCAAGGATTTGCTATAGAAGGCTATGGGATGTTCATATCCTTCATTGTCCTTTTGTAGTAATACTGCAGCCACCGTATGATATGAAGCAAAAGAAAACAGAGAAAAAGGCTTACTATAATCAGGGGATTTTAACACTGGTGCCTCCTGGATTGCCTTCTTAATCTCAGCAAAAGCTTTTGAAGCTTCTTAATCCCAATGAAATTTTTTATCCTTCTTAAGCAATTTGACAATTAGCTTCACTATCTTTGTGGAGTTTGCAATGAATCTTCTGACAAAATTTACTTTACCTAAAAAGAATTGGATACCTTTCACATTTTTAGGTTCAGATACCTTATTGAATGCCTCAATTCTCTCAGGGTCTATTCTTACCCCTTCTTTGGAAACTATGTGTCCGAATAGCTTTCCCTCAGTGACCCCAAAATGACATTTCTTGGGATTCAATGATACACCAAATTCCAAGGCCTTATTGAACACCTTCTCTAGATGTCCACAATGATCATCAACCCTTTTAGAGATACAAGTAAGGTCATCTTGATACACCACCATGATGATGCTTATGAATTCTTTGAAAGCTACATCCATAGCTCTCTGAAATGTAGCTCCTGCATTCTTTAACCCAAATGGCATTCTCACATATACATAAGTTCACCATGGAGTAGTGAAAGTTGTCTTGAACTGTTCAGACTCCTTTACCAACACTTGATTATATCCTAAGAAACCATCCATCATGGATAAAAGATCACATCCTGTCACTCTCTATAGCATGGCTTCCATATTTGGGGATGAGTAATTATCTTTCAAGGAAGAAACATTTAAATTCCTAAAATCTACACACAATCTGATATCTCCATTCTTCTTTCTCACTGGGACCAAATTGGAGACCCATGAAGAATGCCTTATTGGTTTGATAATCCCCCCTTCTCTCAATTTGGTCAACTCTTGTTGCATTTTAGTTTCTAACAAGGGATTGATTGGTCTCTATTTCTGTCTGAAAGGCTTAGCATCTGGAAGTAAAGGAACTTCATGCTGAAAAAGATCTTGTCTATATGCCTTTAGGTCTTCATAAGACCAAGCAAAAACATGCTTATACCTTTTCAATAAATTAATAAGGTTAATCCTGACATGAGGGGGTAATTTCTTTCCAATATATACCAACTTAGGGGATGATTCTATCCCCAGGTTTACCTCCTCTAATTCTTCCAACTTGGTGGTAGACTGCTGATATAAATGACTATCATTATAACTAAACATGCTTTCTAGTTTTGCTAGCCCTTTAGGTATTTCATTCGTTTCCAACTGGACAACATCATTTCCAAACACTGTCTCTCTATTTTCTACCACTTCCACCAATGCATTACAATCAATCTTTTGTCCATCATAATCAACACATTGAATAAACCTAAGAATGTCTTCATCATCAGCAAAAACTTGCCAATTATACACATTATCAGGAATAGCAGGCCTGGATTTTATTTCCACAGTGGAAATACCAGTTAACGTTGCATCATCATTTTTCAAAGCAACATTAGCTAAGAAATCTGCCATAATAATTTTTGTTCGCTCTATCCAATTAATAGAGAATGCATCAAAATGCTCAATAACATCCCAAATAGCATGCTTATACTGCTTTAATCTATCATTTTTGGATGCATATTTAGATCTTACCTAAGAGACAACCAATTCTGAATCTCCCATCACTTTCAACAATTGAATTCCATGCCTTTTTGCAACCTCAAGTCCTAGTAGTAAGGCTTCATACTCTGCAGTATTATTTGTGCACTGGAATGCCAATAAAAATGAGTATTTAAAAGTTATACCTGGCAAGGAGACAAAAAGAACCCCTGCTCCAGATTCTTCTTTAGAGCAAGCCCCATCAAAATACATTTGCCACAACCCATACTGCTGTGCTTGTAGCTCGACTACAATTGGGTCAGTATTCTTCAATTGAGGTGAAATTGGTTGAAGTCTAAAATTATCTAAATCTACATCAATCATACAATTAAGCATACCAGGGTCTACATTTTCAATTACCCTAGGAGCTCGTGGTTCTCTGTATAATTTGACTTGATTACCACCAACAGGAATGGTAGCATAAGATAAGTCCAGTTGGACATTTCCTCCTATAGCTGCTACCCATTGTCTGGAAAGTAAAATACCATAGTGGGGTTTAGTGTCAGTAACAATAACATCCATTTTGTAAGTGGCTTCAGGAAATACTGCTATTTTTACTTCCACATCTTTCATTGTACCTATCACAGGTACTTCTCTGTTATCCATGGCATAGCATTTCCCATACACAGTGGTTACTAATAACCCTAATTTTTTCATAACACCATAGGGCATTGCATTAGTAGCAGCCCCTGAATCTATCATGCAGTTTTTAATCAACCGGTTATTTACTAACAAAGTAACATAGAAAGGATCTACTTGAGAAGGCTCCTGGGTGATAGTGGTTCCAACATAAACCTCTGGGGTTTGGAACTCTTGATCCTTTCCAACTTTAGCTAAATCAGTGGGTAATACTGTGTCACTATCAGATATACTAGAAAATAAAGACAAAGCTGCAACCTTATGTTCTTTAATCTTTAGCAATTCTACTAATGGAACAGTGACTTTCATTTGAGTTAGAGCTTGGGCCATATCAAATGTAGAATTATTGCATTTTTCAGTATTAACCCTAACCTTTTGTATTTTGAATTGACTTGCTCTTTTCACTGTCTCTGCTCCTTGTACATCACCAATTTTAGTATCATCTATGCCTTTAGGTACATTTTTAACTGTTTCCCCTTTCTCTTGACCGACCTCAGGAATAGTAGTAGTACTACTTGATGCCCCCTTTTTTGTAACTTCCTTTAAAAATATAGAACCTGGCTCACCCTAATCAGTGTCCCTCTTGGTGCTTCTCAGTTTATAGTTATGTTTTGCTTTGGCAATTGCAGCCTTAGTGAGATTTTTGACTTCTTCCTCACTGGGCCTTCTAAGATGAACCTCTTCATCTTCAATTGTTACCACATTCAATGTAGGATGCCAACCTAAGGCTAATTGTCCTTGCACTAACTTTTCATTATCCAGCACATCACTGTATTCACTTTGCACAGATTCCTCATCACTTTCTATGATGGTTTCAAACATATTAATGTCAGGCTCTGCTTCTGGTCTCATAGATTCTTCCAGAGCTTGAGCTACTACACACTGATGAAGGGAATATCACAAGCAATACACCAAGGGGTATTTTCTATATTGTGAACATTTTTCCCTTTCAAGGGATCTAGTGTGTCTTGACTTTGGGTAATTTTGGGCTTCTCAGTTTGGGGTTTACCATCCTTCCAATTGGTATTATAGGGTATGTCATGTAATCTAGGGGGCCTGTCTTGCCAGTTATAGTGAGGTTTATCATTTTTGTTAACCTTGGCAGTCAAGTCTTTCATGGCAGTAACCAACTTCTCTATTTTGTCATCCTCTTTAGCAGCTTTATTGGGTTGTTGTTTGGTTTCTTGCCATAATCTACCATCTGTCCTTCTTCCTAATTTTCTAGATGCTTTTCTGTTACTCTCTACATTTATGGCAATTCTAAAAGCATCTCTCAAATTATGGGGATTTTTATCTCTTAAGATATAGGCCATCTTGGAATCAAATGCATTGTAGTATGTGTTAAGACACATGTTATCATCTAGCCTCATCACTTGATACAATTTGTGCATGGCCTTTTGGAATCTGGCATTGAAATCAGTGACCATTTCATTTTCAGATTTTCTAATGTTATTGAACTCATTTAGCATGAAACTTACATTAGTCTTGTCACCGTACTGCTCTTGAAAGCAATTTTTAAAATCTTCCCATGAACCTATGCTATTTACTGGAAGACCTTTGTACCAATCTCTTGCATCATCAACCAGGGATTGAACAAACAGTTTCATAATAACATCTTCATCTGCTATCTCATAATCATTTATCAAATCCCCAAAAGATTTCAAATGTTCCTCAACACTAATTGCATTGTTCCCAGCAAATTTATGGAGTCTGTCTCTTAACTCAGTGGGAACATGATTCGGATATCCTGGGATCCCATCAAAGATGAAATTGCCTATATTGTTCTAGATTGATTGGCCTTCTTTGAAAAGGGGTAATAGCATTGTTGTTTCCCATGGTCATTTTAACTTTTGGGATTGGAGATTGGGGTGCCGGGGTGTACTGTTTATTCACAGGTAGTTGGTTTACTGAGGTAATATTGGCCTATACCACAGGTTGAACATTAACCTGAGGAGGAGAAATGTGTTGGGGATTAGGCTTGCTAAGATCTTCTGATGGGAATATAATAGGGGGAGCCTTTAAGTAGTTAATCTTTCTTTTTACTTCTTGATTCGCTGCTTCTAACTTAGCCTTTTCTAGTTCCATTTGGAGATCTTCCTTTTCCTTCCTCATCCTCTCCATCTCTCTCTCATGTGCTAGAATCCTATGAGAGATCTCTTCTGCAGTTTTAGACTCTATTCCATCATCTACCCATTTATGTTTTCCCTTATCTAAATTAGCTTTAGGAGGCTGGAAGTTATTAGATACTTCCCTAATTGGTTGGGCTATTGACTTACTAGCTTGTCTAGTTTTAGGGACAAGGATTTCCCTAATCACAGGGCCTTCCTCATCACTTTTTTCTTTTTCCTTAGCAAGCATTTCAAGATCAGCTATCTATCTAAGAAGCCTATCTCTTTTCATTAATTTGGCTTTAACTTCCTTCTCCTTATTTGCTTCCTTTTGGGCTCTTAGGGAGATTAAATGATGGACTCTTTTATTTAAATCTTCAATTTCTTGAGACATTTTATCCTCATCAGGGAAGTTTTCTTCAGAGTCTGATACATTAACTTGATCTATGTCAATTAGACTAATGTCCCCATCAATTGTCCTAGGAACAGAATGCCTAATTGCATTTGAACTGGTTCTATCTTTTGCAGAAACACTAACATGAGATAGATCTTGATTTAAAGTAGGTGCATCGTCAATATTTCCAAACAATCCCGAATGAAAACCTAAGATATCGTGCTCTGAATCTATGGAAGATGAATTAGACTTTGCATAAACAGGTCGGTCAAGCATCTTACCAGTATTATTGTTTTTTTGCACCCAAGCAGCATTTGATGGCTCATGCAACACGGATCTCTTCTGGCCTCTCTGTGACTGTTTTGGCAGACCTTCTTGCAAAGTTTCTAGAGGATGTTTCTTCATGAATGATCTTGTGTGTTTTGCCCCTTGCATCTTGCTTGTCTTCTTCTCAGAAAAATTTGTATCTCACAAGGACTGGTTCAAAGTAACAGAGTCGCCACCCACAGAACTATGGGAATTATGAAAACAAGTAGTCTTATCCACAAACACAATAATTTTCTTCACAAGCTTTCAAAACAAATACATGTTTATATCTTTATTGTAACTCTCCCTAGCAGAGTCGCCACTTTTGTTGTCTTCAAAATCTGATTCCTTTTAACATCCTTAAAATAATATGGTTTAAAGCTTGGTGCAGAATACATATCAAAGATAAATAAATTCTCAAGACAACATATGACAAGGTTTGATTAGACCTTCTATACTTCGGGCTTACTCCGAGCCCAGGTGGGTATACCTTTATGAATTAAATTCATGCTTTCAAACATAAACCCACAGCAAACCAGTCCAGAAAACCAGTGGGTCTATTCACCTTGAAATCAACTAAAAACAAAGAATAGGAATTATACTTAAGTTCAGCATTTCGATCAACAAAGCATGCAATGAACAATTTCAATCAATACCAATGCCTTATCCAAGGTCACAGAGTCATCTAAACTCAAAAAAAAAAAACTCCACAAACAAAACATCTTTATGCTTTCTGTCAGCTTGGTTTCGATCAATCCTTGTATATGCCTGACACTTACAATAATTTAAGCATTCTAAACTAAGCTATGGTCATCAAAATTCAAAGTTCCTTCCAGAGAGTTTACTGGTATGAGTGATCCCCGCCTCTTTAATTTCCCTCCTAAAGAGAAAAGCTAACGAACACTTATACTAAAATTGCTTTACAATTCCATTCAAAAAGAATAACCCTGGATTATTTAGAATGAAAATAGTAAACAAATTTGTGAACAAACTTGAAGACAACATAGAACTTTACTCAAAACCGATGGTCTGTATATTGATATTCAGTTCAAGAAATATTACAAGAAATTTGGATTCTCCATTATACTTAGAAAAGCTCAGATAAATTTCTGCAGCGTTTTCTTACAATTTTTGTGATCCCCTTTTCCTCTAGTCTTGGTATCCATTTATAACATCATGGATGCACAAAGCTTTGGACTTCTCGATGAGAGTTTGTTACAATCATTTCTTTCAAAATAAAGAGGTTACAAGCTTTTCACAACAGTAGTTACAAGCTCTTTTCAGCCTCTGCAGTTACTTCAACATGTTGTTCGGTTGCAACCTCTTCTGTCTTTTCAGGGGCGCTCTCCAACTATTCAGGATCATGGGTGCCATATTCAGTTGCCCACTCACTATATACCTCTTCTATCGGTCAAGAGAAATTAATCACATTATCTTTAGTTTTAGTCAACCTTTTCCAAGAATTTCTCATCTTGTTGACTTCTGAATTAAGAAAACCATAATGTGATTTAATTTTTTCTATCTCTTGGATTGTCACAATGAAGAAAAAAACATCATAAAGATCAATAATTCCTCTAACTCTTGCTGATAACTTAACTTCTATCTCCTTAAGCCATATTTGTTCGTCTTTTAACTGATTCGGGCTAGCAAAAACTCCTGGGAGCAACTCAAAAACTTGGTCAGTGTATTTCTTCTTGCACAAATTGACCTTTCTATCCACATTATCCACCTCTACTACTAATTGAATTAAGAGTTTAGCGACATCAAAAGTGGAATTAATAATGGGATTGGCCCTTGCTTCATCACAGGATAGATACATAAACTCTAAATCTAGCTCCCTAAGCCTCCATCTATCAAAAATAGGCGTCAAAATGGCCTTGTCTCTATTGAGCTCATTCCATATTTCCATAATTTTACCTACATTGTTGTAAAGAAATGAGGCATTTATTGTATCTACAAAACTGGAAATTGTAGCTCTTACCCTCTCCTCATACTTCTTTTCAAATAAGGCCTGAGCCTGTTTCAAATTGTCTAACTCTTGGGGAGTGATTTCAATCATTTGAGAGTTGGAGGGTGCTGGAGATGGTGGAAACTCAATGATAGGGCTAGTAGGTGGAGGTCTTGCAGGAGAAGAGGAGATCATCAGTGTTGAAGACTCACCTTGATGGTGTTGTCCAGTCAACTGGCTCTGCAATTTGGCAATGATGCTATCCTTACCTCTTATCTCCTCCTTGGCACTATTGTAGGCCTTTAAAACTGTTTCCAATTTGATTTGGAGGGCCTCTTTCTCTTTGGCTTCTTTCTCTGCTACCGCAACACTAAATTTTGCAGTCTCCAACATAGTGCTGGCAGCCTCTACTACCCCTATACTCTACACTCTCTTCACCATCATTCCACCAAGGTAACTGGACTCTCGGGTGTCCTTACTTTTCTTTCTCTCATCTCTCTTGAGAGACCACATAACAAGTGCAGCATTATCTTTATTGAAAGTGACCCCTTCCATAGGTTTAGTCTCTTTCCTTACTGCATCTAATACCAGGGTATCTGCAATATCCCATTCAGGTAAGATAAGCACTCCAACTTGTGCTAGCATATCTCTTCCCTGCTCAGGGGTGATGGTTTTGAATTCTTCCATCATCTCCTCCTTTATTTCCTCTTCCACCAAGGCTGGGTCTTTGTTGGGCTACTCTGCCTTTCTTGTTTCACGTCTAGCATTATATCTATCTATATGCTGCTTCCATATAAATTGCATGAATGCTTCTGATGTGACAAAATTATTATCAGCTAGAAAGGCACCACTTGCCTACTTTATTTTAGGATCCCACTCCTGGCCTTTAAGTTCAGTGTAGGTAATATCCATTCTAGCAACAATGGGTTCTTCTGGCATCCCTTCCTCTACTTCATCATAGGTGTATGCAATTTCCCCTAGACTACCCAATTGTATGAGTTGCTTAGCTGCTGCTTGCTCATTTCCTATATGGATAGGGGATTGGGATGGGGAATACAAAGGTGTAACTAATTGCATTTCTTTCCCCACCCTTTGCTTCTTTGGGCTCTCTTGGATGTCAATGACATCTTATATCTTCCTCTTTCCTTTGGAAGTAGAGGGCTCCCCTGTTGTAGGGATGTCAATGACATCTTGTATCTTCCTCTTTCCTTTGGAAGTAGAGGGCTCCCAGGTTGTAGGCACCAGCACACTATAACCTGATTTTTTATGCAATGTATAATCACCAGGAGGGATTGGCTTGCTAGAAGCTGACCTACTAAGGATCATTCTGGCTTTCTCAGGGTTGCTCTTGATTACAGCTTCCCTCTTCTCCTTCAATGTCTACATTACATCTTCAAAGCAAACAATTAGAAACTTTATTTTCTCTTCTAGTGGGAAAAAGCTAGACAATGGGTCATAGCTAGCATCAAACTGATGCACAAAATCCAGGGCTTTCTTATAAGCCACCCACTTTTCTTTTTTTAGTTCCTTCTCATCTAGATCAAATTCATTTCTGATGAGGTCCTCAGGAAACTGGAATTGATGAGGCCTACCTCTGCATGCTACCTTCTTCCTAAACATACCATTGAAGAAGTCCTCCGGATCGGCACACCTGGACACTGCAGTGGATAAATGATAAGGTTTGAGGAAATCCTCAAAGCAATTCCAGCCTCCCTTTGTTATTACAAATTGGTGAGCTATGGTAGCTATAGGGAAAATAGTCCCTTTACCCCTGCCTGTCAACTCTGCCTCTTGTAAGCCACCAATTTGTCTAAGGATCTCCACGATTCCCACTTTGAGAGGGACCTGGTAAGGTAACAAAAATGGAGTGCCCCTAAAACCAAAAACCCTGAAAAACTGTGGAAACTGTATATAAATAAATGTCACCCCAATTATGAACAATGTCTATGTTCTCTGTGAATTCTTTTGGTCTTATGAATTCTATAAGAACCTTGGGGATTCCTGGGTTCTCTAAGCAGAGGAGAGTCCTTATTTTAGATGCAAAATATTTATCAAATTTAAAAAAACTGGCATCCTCTCTATCCCATGACAAAATAGTACTCCACAATTATACTGGCATTTTTTCTCCTTCCTTCTCCTTGACCATGTCCAGACCACTGGCAAAGTAATCACCACCTTTGAAGAGGAAAAGATTCATTAGGAGTGAATACCATCCGAAAGGCCTATCCACCTTTCCATTCTTGATTCCTATCAACCCTCCATGAATAGCACCAACAATATAAGCAACATAATCAAATGTGATTGCGAGAGAAGGATTCAAAATTTGGGCAATCATCAACAAGTAATGATTCGGCATATTTGCTTCTGCATCTTCTCCCAAAACTTGGCAAAGTGCCCAATACATCCCTTTAGCCCTGAAGGTGAACATGCTTAATGAAAAGGGCTCTTGTGTGTTGGGTCCTACAACTGTTAACCCCCCTATTTTTACAAATAATTCCTTAAGAGGCCCATTCCTAAGATGACTCCTCTGTGCACCGTAAATTTGGGCTATTGTTGTTAAGTTTATTGGTTCTAGAAATTTTTTAAACTCATTAAGCCCAAATGTTGTCCTAAACTCTTCAGCATTAATTTCCACAAGGGTTTTCCCATTTACATCCCGAATGCTTCTTTTGACTAGATCATAGTTGAATGCAATCTGGGTTAGTAAATCTGTATCCATGAATACTGCTGGGACTACTAGTTTTCCAACATCCAGTTCCCAGATACTGTTTTGCGGGGCAGGAGAATTTCTCATTCTGAATCCCACTTTAAACAACCCCAACCCAGATAGTCCAACCTGCGGGTCTCTCAACCAATTGCCCTTGTCATACAATCCGTCTCCTATCTTTAGACGGGGAGCCTTAGGCAGTAGCTCTTTTGCCTTTTATGCCTAGTTAGTTGACAACGTCAACTGTTCTAAAAAATCATCACAGACACTCCTCTCTGAATAATTAACCTTACCAGAAAATTCTCTTTTAGGAGCCATTTGAAAATGCGAGAAATAAAAGTCACTCTTAAGCAACTCTGCAAAGAAACAATTATCTAATTTAGAACGCTACACAAGAATTGCTACACAAAAATATGAGAGAACCTATTCTCTGCTTGAAGGAAATTGCTCTGCAAGTGAGCCGACTTGCTCTGTATCTTAAGAAAATAACTCTGCATCTACTCTTCTACAAAATCCTTTAAAAGATATCTTCACCCGGTTGATAGGAAATCAAATATTTGTACTCAAGGCCTTAACTATAACATTGATTCCGCATGCTCCGGCCGTCCCTTCAAAATTGAATTCATACAAGAATTCGTATTTTTCACTCCAACGGGTCACAACATTCCTACAAGTGTTTCATTTTGCTCTTTCACAACTTCGCTAAGCATAACTATCGAGCAACTTGGTCCTGCAAAATAACGCCAACTAATCAATCAAAAGAAACTTGTTCGAGCATTAGATCAACTGACGGCTTTGGCTTTTCTCTGGGTCCCGCTTTTCTATTGGCTACATGATACCGCGTGGCGTCTAGCCATTGGCCTTAAAATTCCCTTCGCATTCCACTTGATACCAGCCACCTGTCTTTCTTTCATACCGCTGGTTCCACCTTGGCGGGCCCACACTTTCTTTCTTAGACCACGTGTCATCATGACACGTGGAGGGCTCGCATTCACTCTCACTATTTCACAGGGCATAAAGGATGAGCATCTTACCCTTGTGAAATAGCACGGGCCGTCGGATCATCTCTGAAGTTGATCAGAGTTTAATCCTCTAAAAGGGCTCTCAGGAGGGGTGGGCCCGCTGACTCATCGTGAACACTTGGCACCCAGTCACTTTTGGAGCTTACTTGTCACTCTATTATTTGCCAAAAGGAAACCACAGGGCCCCACTCTCTTCGCAGTAGCTACATCCTCCAGGTCATCATCATGACACGTGGATGGCTCGCGTTCACTCTCGCTATTTCGCATGGTATAAAGGATGAGCATCTTACCCTTGCGAAATAGCGTGGGCCGTCGGATCATCTCTAAAGTTGATCTACGTTTAATCCTCTGAAAGGGCTCTCAAGAGGGGTGGGCTCATTGACTCATCGTGAACACCTGGCACCTAGTCACTTTCGGAGTTGACTTGTCACTTTGTTATTTGCCAAAAGGAAACCATAGGACCCTGGTAAATTATTAATAGCTGTACCTACCAAGTCATCTCCACCTGCGACCTGATTGACCCCTGGGGCCCGCTTTTCAGCCTTTACTCTTGACCCACTGAATGTTGTGACTTGTGCCATGTGCCGCCATTTTATTCACTGTCAACAACCAGCTAGACTGTCTATGTGGCATGCCATGTGGTTTTCGCAACTTCGCTAGTTTTAAACTATGCATAGCTTCACCTAGCAAAATAGCGCGAGCCATGGATCAATCCGCGAGATGCGCACTAGTTACTGGGCCTGACAACTTTAGAAGAAAACATTTAGGGCATAAATTTTTCGATTAATTAACATAACCACCTAGGCAAACAACAAGGGGGGGGACACTTTCTACGACCCCATGACCCATTACTTAAGTGAATAAAGTAACGAAGGATTAGAAACCAGAGGGTTTAAAACGAACACAAGAGGATCTAAAAACACAAACCCTTAAACCCTTGAGGTCTAGAACAAAGAAGAGGCATTAGGAACAACACCTTATTCAAAAATTCAACAAAACATAGCCAACCATGGAAAAAGAAAAGCCCATTTTTAATCAGTGATAACACATTGGATTTATATAATCCATTTTGTAAGTCAGTGAGACTTCCCATTTTGTATTTGAGCAATGAGCTCTAGGCACTTGGCCTTCTTGCATGTGCAGGCCCCCTATTGTAGCAATAATATTCTCTTATTGGCCAATAAGCGAATACTATGGGTCACAAATCCCACTGAGGTTTTTTCTACACCAGGTTTCCTCATTAAAATATTGTGTTATGATGTGCTTTTTATGTGGTTGTTGTTATCTCTGTTTATTGCATTACTTTCTATTTAGCGGTACACAATATTAATATGTTCTACATGTTTTAAGTTAAGAAATTGCATTAACTGGTACAATACTGATTCACCCCCCCCCCCCCTCTCAGTATTGTGGGAATCCTAACAATTGGTATCAGAGTCTGGTCCTCTATTTTCAAAAGCCTAAAAGCTTAAGGAAGGTCTTGACACCGGTAGAGATGGAAAACTTGATGAAGCAATTAGAAGCAACTCTCTCAGACTATGATACAGAAAAATTGAAAAATATCAAACTTGAAGATGATCTAAAGGCTACACGGGATATTATTCAAGCACTTCAAAAAAATATTACTATTACAAGAAACAAGAGAAGAGAACTTTGTGAAAAGATGCAGAATGAGAATGATGAAAAATAAACTCTTAGTGATCTGATAGGCAAGTTGAAACAAGAAAACATGGAAACAAAGAATGAGATGCAGGATATGACTATGAGATTTTGGAAAGAAATTTAAGATAGAAAGAAGAATGAAGAAGAATTGACTAGAAGACTGAATAATGCTGAAAACACAAATACAAGACTTAGTTATGAAAATGATTTGTTGAAAACAGATCTAATGCATACACAAAATGACTCAAATGAGCTCATGAGATAGAAAGAAATCTTGGAAAGAGAATTGGCTACTGCAAATCAACACAAGGAGAAACTCAAGAAAAGCTCAGAAGAACTTAGTGACATGTTGAAGAATCAGAAACCAAATGGTGACAGTAATGGCCTTGGCTTTGAAGTTGGTGAAAGCTCCGTTACTACAAACACATAAGATCATAGCAAACCGATAAGACAACCAAATGCTTATAAATTTAATGGCAAATGCTTTAACTGTAACAAGTATGGTCATAGAGAAAATCAATGTAGATCTAAAGATTATCAGAATACAAATACACCCACCGATCAATGTTCAAAAAGCAACAAAGTTGGTCATAACTCAGAAAATTGCAGAATGAATGTAAGATGTTATGTTTGTGGAAGATTTGGACATCTATCTAATCAATGTAGAACACAAACCAGCATAGGATATGGGAAGGCTATTTAGAAAAAACAATGTAACTTGTTATTCTTGTAACAAGATTGGACATCTTGCAAAATTCTGCAGAAGTAAGGCACCATCGACAAGTAATAACGGTGCTAGCTTGAAGGGTAAAGAAAAGGTTGAAGAGGTAAAACAAGAGTTCTCAAGACAATGGATTAGAAATTCAGACCTAAATAGTGTTGGGAATACTCCTCCACCGGTAGAACCCAGTAACACTCCACCGACAAAACAGAGTAACACCCCACTGGCAGGAAGTTCTTCATCTAACTAAAGAAAATTCTTTTGAGGATTTAGCAGCATAATGAAAACATGCTATCATTCCCTCGGTTGATGATGAGAAGTTGAAATTACTTCTATACCGGCAGATAAGTTAAGTTATCACTTAACCAACAAGCATTAAATGTGATGGTTGGCAAATTTGACCTTATTAAACAAGTGTTTTGGCTCCATTTTCATTTCACCGAGCATTCAAATCTTTGAAGAGCACCAAAACTCTTGAGCAAAGGCATTTCGAGCTAAGAAGAAAAGCAATTCAGAAATCAATCATTCCTAAGGCAGAGAAAGGTATTTATAATCATGGCATCTTCATCTATTCCTGAATTCATGGCAAACCCTACTATTGTTGAAGTTATTAAGCACCCTAGACTCATATTTCAATTAGTTCCTGACATAGCTAAAAAGGATGATAATGTTGGTGCATTTTCTCACATTCCCAAAGGAGTAGTTTTTGCAGAAGACCCTAGAATGTACATTCATTGTCACATTGAAGAATTAGGTGATGAGGAAATCAAAAACATGTATAAAACTGTAATCTGTGACGATTCTGGCAATGTGAAATATGAACACAAAATAGTTGAAACCCTAGGATTCACTGAAATTCTCAGCATTCCGGATTTCCCTAAGGAAGTTATAAGGATAGTTCTAAGTAGGGTACATGGTGCATTCTTCTTGTTAGATTCAGTTCACAAAATCACAAAGGAAGCAGTAAAAGTTGTAACAGGGTTACCTTCCACCGGTAACAGACCAGATAAAACAAAGAAGGTCTCAAATGACCTAGTAATTAACCTAACCGGTGCAACATCTGACATGAGATCCTTAAGGGTAAATGATGTAACCGACATCAATGTCAGATTCATTATCATGATTCTAGGCTATAAAACCACACATGCAAACAGGTTAAATTCAATTTCAAGTTTATGCATAAAGAGTGCTTATGATTTGATCAAGGATAATGCAAAAATAGATGTGTGTGAATGGTTCAAGGATGAACTGATTGATAATCTTGAAAAGATCAAGAAAGACAAAAAAAGGGACATTTAGATTTGGAAACCTACTTATCTGTTTAATGCTACACATAACAAAATAGGTGCCCGATATTGGCAACAAAAATCTAGGTTTTGACATACCTGTAGGCAAACAACTGTCTGATTTACTGAATAACATGGGTGAAAATAGAGAAAAGAATATAAATGAATATTTCCAAGCATTAAAGGCCTGGATGAAGACAAGAGTCAAACTGTCACAAGAAATTGTGAACAAGTACAAGAAGGAAATCTGCTTTGTTATTAAAAAGGATGAGATTTGGATGGAAGCAGTTATCCCAAGAAAAATTTGGGCTACTGAGATAGGTTATGAAACTGATGATCACATAATTGAAACATATGCAAAAGTCCTTCTAGAAGCACCCAAGGAACCTAAGGAAGAGGTATTTGGCAATGTTGAAACTATTGAAAATCAAATCTAGTCCAAGAAAAGAGTAAAGAAGGTAGAAGCAACAGTGAGAAGAGAATCTAGGCAGGCTAAGGCTATAAAAGAAGATGTACTTAAACAAATCAGTATAACTGAATATGAGTTAAAAGCACTATAGCCAGAAACTCACCTTTCACCGGTAGCAACTTCTTCAGAAAGTGATATGCCAGTTGCATTTAAAAGATTTGTGAGGAAAGGAGAACCTTCACCGGTATCTACACCTTCGTGTAGAAGAACCAGACAGAAACAACAGGCAGTAAGGCCCCCGGCTAAGAAGTTAACTCCTAAGAAGAAGGTAACACCAAAGAAAAAGACTCAACAAACCATTGCTTCTATTGAACTTCTAAATGAAATCACAGAGGATGGTATATTGAAAAACATCAACAAATTATATGATACATTATCAATTGATGACAAAGAGAAAGTTGAAAATAGTGTAATTCTACACGTGGATATCTATAAGAAATTTTTGATGCAAATTGTGGATGAAATACCGGTAGAATTATATAAAAGACTTGAAGCTAGAAGGCAAGATATCATTGACCTTGATAAGAAGATAAAAATTGAAAAGTTACTTTCTATACATCCTGTAAACTCACCAAAAGAAATAGATGATCTGATCTCTGAGGCTAACTAGTTACTATTTTCAACTGCACACCGACATGTAGCACTTATGGCAGGAAGAGTAAATCAAGTAACATAGGAAACAACAGATGCATGGGATATATTCCTTGTAGAAAAAGAAAAACAAGAAGAATATCTTAAATTAAAAACATTCAAGGTATACCAGAAAGAAAGAGATAAGGGAAAAAGAAAGGTTGGTGGACCACTTAACATAAAAATAACGTATAATCTAACCCCACCACCTCTAGGTACTCCACTAGTAGCTACCACTGAAGATCAACCGGCTAATGAGAGTATGGATATACCACAAGAGGACACAAATCCAAATTTTGAGGTATTATACATAGTTGACATTGATACTTAGAAAGTAAACATTGTGGTAGATAAGGACACAACTGGAAAGACAGATATGGCTAGTGAGCCACTAGTAACAGATAAAGGTAAACTGACAGATGGTAACACTAAGAAACAAGCAAAGCAACAGGCTAATCAACAGATAGGACAACAAACAGATAAAGAGGCTCCATCACAACAACAGGTTAATACAGAGTCAGTGCCACCGACAACAACAAGGCAAGACAAACCTTTGGTTAAGGAAATGGAAACACGAACTGACCTACCAGAGGTCACCACAAGCAAGGATATTGCTCCCACTGGCGGGATACAGAGTGTTGGCCCTTCAACTACAGGATTCAAATCAACTAATGTAACTGAAGTTCTTTTGGACTCCATAAAGAAAATAACAGATTGTAGCTCGCAAGCATACAAGACTATAGATGATACCATTCCAATTTTGAAATTGATAGCTCCAAAATGTAATGTAGATAATAAGGGTTCTTTGAGTCAACTTGACTTTTTGTCTAAGTATATTACTGAAAACACTGTGACAGTTGAACAAATAAAAGAGGAATCATTCAAGGAGAGATTAGAAAAAGAAAAACACAAATTCTTTGAGGAAGAAATAATGAAGTGTACAAGGCAATTTGACACACTTCTATTAGAACTATGTAGAACATTGAAGGAATTCAAGACTTTGTACAGAGACACATGCTAAACTAACTTTTTGACAGTTGATATAGACAAAAAGATCAGCAAGATACAGGAAGAAATTAATCAACTAGCTGACAATTTCATTAATTCATCTGATTCATTATCAGTTTTTGAGCAAAAGATAACAGGTTTTGAGGAAGAACTATTAATGTTGGAAAGAGAAAAGGAAAGGATAAAAAGTAAGGCACAAGATCTTAAAAGGAGACTTAGTCCAAAACTAGACTACCTCACCTCCTTAAGGAAAGAAATATCAGATGTCTTGGTTCAAGGACAGAAAACACTGGCAGAGCAAATGCAACACCTCACCGGTACAGTTTAGAGGACAAAGGCTGCAACAAAAGATAGCAAAAAGTTCCTTGAGAGCCTGAATCTACTTTTGGCAGATCTTTTTCAGATTGTAACAAACCAATTACAAGGGTAAAGTAGGAAACTACACTCTATTGACACCTTGACAACCTTTGTCATTGATGCCAAAGGGAGAGTAGTGGTATGAGAAAAATCCAATAACTAAGGGATCATCTGCTCAGGGGGAGCACACATTCTTGGTAACATTTTTGGACTTCAATTTTTTGTTACACTTTTGAATTTTTCTCATGAGTGTTGCCATCAATGCCAAAGGGGGAGATTGTTGGCAAATGTACTCCAATGAGATATTGTAGGTGATTGAAGGTTTTTTCATTGATGGCAACCTTACAATCCTATGTCACCAGCAAGGCAATCCACTAGCACTAGCAAGATCATATTCTACACCGAGACACAGACCACCGGCATCGACAGTGAAAGGAAGCATACCGGCACAGAAGCCGACAAGAATTTTGTTGATAATATATTTTGTTTATTATTGTAAAATCATTGTAGGCCGACTTGGCAAGTTGTAAAATGACTCTTATATATAGGAGAGTTCATTGTAGGAATTATGTAAGTAAGGAGGAATGTAATTAGGCAAAATAAGGCAGACCTATTATTCAAAATATAGGTTAAAGGTTTATGTAAGAAGCAGAGCAGAAACGGGTACTGGATCTGGCATAGTATATGCTATTTTGAAGCAGTACAAGACATTGGATTTATATAATCTATTTTGTAAGTCAGTGAAACTTCCCATTTTGTATTTGAGCAGTGAGCTCTAGGCACTTGTCCTTCCTACATGTATAGGCCCCCTATTGTAGCAGTAATATTCTCTTATTGGCCAGTAAGCGAATATTGTGGGTCACAAATCCCACCAAGGTTTTTCCCACACTGGGTTTCCTCATTAAAATATTATGTTATGGTGTGCTTTTCATGTGGTTGTTGTTATCTCTATTTATTGCATTACTTTCTGTTTACCAGTACATAGTATTAATATGTTATGCATGTTTTAAGTTAAGAAATTGCATTAATTGGTACAATACTGATTCACCCCCCCCCTCTCAGTATTCTGGGAATCCTAACAAATGGTTCATATGTTTTACTCAAACCGATATTTGATTGTTCCAACCGATATTTGGTAATTTTGTGATGAGTTACCAAATTTTGTGATGAGTTACTTGCACCGACTGCTTGGCGGCATTTTTTTTTGTGATGAGTTATGATCACTTGTCAAGATACACTACACCTAGGAAATTATGTTATGTTTTCTTAAGGTCAACATGAAATCATAAGGTCTATATATTGGCATCACAATGAATTATTTGATATAGTGAAAAGTGTTATGTTATGTGTGAAAGCAAAAAGAGTTAAGTTGTAGAGTATGCAAAAGAGAAATGTTAAATATGTTTAGAAGGATCTGATTAAGCAAGTGTTGTGCTACTCAGAACAAATCAAACCATTCTTTTTATTTCTAACCATTACAACAAAATCAAATCCCCTAACTGGGTAAGCTCTAACAAGCTTCAATGTATAAATCCTTTAATAGGGTGATCCATTAGTTTGGATTCATAAAACCTCTACCGAGGTTACTCCTAACAAGGTACTACCTTTAATAGGGTGTAAGCTTCTATTCAAGCTCTGGGATCTCTAACAAGATTCACTCCTAGCAGAGCACTTTGTAGACCTTACTTGGTCTGTTATCTATTACTGCAGATAGTTAACTTGTGAGTTCCATCTCACTGTGGTTTTTTACCTATTTGGGTTTTCCATGTAAAAAACACTTGTGTTATGGTGGATGATTTACTTTTTGTGGATGTTGTTATATCATTTTGGATTGCATGCATTGTGTTTAAAAGCTTTGTTAAGTTCATCTACTGGTTAGTGTTTGAAGTAGTTTTATTTTTGGTGTCACTGATTCACCCCCCCTCTCAGTGCTTTTCAAGTCCATCAAGAACATTGTATGGTCCTAAGGGGTCTTATTGTGTTGTTAGGGGTCATGTGGGGTCTGAGTTGTACCACAGATGTATTACAACACCATATGACCCATTAGGACACTATATGAGCCCTTAGGACATCATATGCTCCTTATGCATCATGTGGTGTGTCAAGGGGTCAGATGATGTCATTAGATTTTATGTCGGGTCCTAAGGGAGAGAGAGAGAGAGAGAGAGAGAGAGAGAGAGAGAGAGAGAGAGAGAGAGAGAGAGAGAGAGAGAGAGAGAGAGAGAGAGAGATGTGGGGAGAGGAAGAGAGAGAGGATGGGAAAGGAAGGGAAATATAAGGGGAGCGAAAGAGAAATAATGGGGAGGGAGGGAGGGAGGAAGAAGGGGGTAGAGAGGGAGATGTGGGAGAGAGAGAGAGAGAGAGGAATAAAAAAGAGATGGAGGGAGATGGGGAGACAGGAAGAGATTGCACATGATGTTGTTAGGGCTAATGTAGGGTCATAATTGAGAAACACATATGTTACAACACCATAGGATCCCTTAAGACACCATTTGACCCCTTAGGATATCATACATGGGTTGAAGGGGTCATATGGAATCATTGGAGGTCATGTAGGGTAGGGTCCTAATGTGGCTGCCCATGTGTTATAACATCATATGAACCCTTAGGAACTCATATGGTCTTAAGGAGTCATATGTGTGCTAAGGGACGTTACATGATGTTATTAGGTGTTATGTGGGGTCCTAAGAGAGAGAGAGGGTAGGAATACAATGTAGTAAAGATATCAAAAGACAATATATATGCATATATTTTATATACATACGTGCATACACATATTATATATATACATACTATATATATACATATATACATATAATATATGCATATTATACATATACATATATGTATGCATACACAAACACATTTTAAACATACATATGTATTTTTTTGTGTTAGGTTGTCTTTATGTGGACATTGTTGGAAATTGAAACTCTTTGGATTCATATGTTGTCATTGAAAGCAACAAGATTCTCTAGAAGGCATATAACATCAAATACTGGCATTGGAGGCATACACCGACAAACACCGGCATTGGAGTAATCAAGGTCATAACGGACATGGGCACTGACATCCAGCACTTCTATAAAGCCGACATCACTCTGGGATCTGAAAAGTTTTATTTAATCATTTTGTAATTATTGTAGAGGGCCAACATTGAATATATTTTGTAATGTATTGTAAGCCGACATAAGGCATATTGTTTGTAAAGGGTATATAAGTCAGTTTATTAGGTCATTATGGTAGAGAAGAGTTTGTAGAAAAAGGAAGAAGAATAGTGTGATGCAAAGGACATGTATGTAGATCATTTGTATGCAAAATTAATATCATGCAATGATCAGTAGATGGTTTGTAAAGCATTCTTGGAGAAAAGGAGATACTGGTAAAAGGGACTAAGAACTAGTATAGAATAGAGCTATAACCAAAACTGTTTTGGGGATTGTAGATGCATTTTGTGAGTTCACCATTGTTGTTTTATCTCAACAAAAGCTTGTAGTTAGTGTGACTCTTTTGTGTTCAGAAGTGTGCTCTAGGTAGTGTTCCTTGTTACATGTGTAGACCCCCATACTATGTAATATCTTTCATATGGATAGTGAATTGATATTGTGGGTCACAAATCCCACCATGGTTTTTCCTCTTTGAGGTTTTCCACATATAAATTCTGAGTGTTATGGTGTTCATTCATGTGGCTGGTTTATTTACTTCATGTTATATGTTTCTTCATTTACCAGTTTATATGTGTATGTTGTAATAAGGTCAAATCTTATATTAGCGGCAGAACACTGATTCACCCCCCCTCTCAATGTTCTTGGATTCATTGTATTCCAACAATTGGTATCAGAGCCTGGTTCCTTGGAGAAAGTTTAACAGCTTGAGGAAGATCCTAAAACTGAAATCATTAAACATGGCTATGGAGAAGCAACTTGAGATGACACTTGAGGGTTATGATGTTGAAAGGTTGAAGAACTTGAAGTTGTAAGATGAATTGAATTATGCTAATGAATTCATTCTTGTTCTGCAAGAAACGTTATCATCAGCTCAAGCTAGGAAGAAGGAACTTTTAAAAAACTAGGATGATGAAGAGAAAAATGCACTTAAAGAATAATGTCAGAAGCTGAGTCAAGCAAAGATGCTCATGAAGAATGAAATGCAAGACCTGACTATGAGGATGTCAAAAGATATTGAGGACAAAAAGAAGAAGGAAAAAAATCTTGTTGTATCTCTGAAGAACAAATTTGAAGAATGTGGCAGATTGGCTCCTAAGAATGATATGTTGAAAACTAATTTGGTAGAATCCTAGAATAATGAACAAGAGCTGGAAAGACAAATAATGACTCTGAGAAATGATCTGACTACTGCAATTGAGTATAAAGAAAACTTCAAGATTAGTGTTGCACAGTAGGATGATTTATTGAAATGACAAAGGCAAAATGATGATTCTAGAGGACTTGGATTTGTAAAAAGTGAAAGCTCTTGTATTGGAAATGAAGATCAAACAATAGGTATGCAAAACTCATTAGACTAGAGGAAACCAATAAGGCAATCTAATTCTTACAAATTCAATGGTAGATTCTTTGTGTCTAATAAATTTGGGCATATGGCTAAACAATGTAGAAATAGAGAAAATCAAAACTACAATTCAGTTCCCGATCAATGCACAAATTACAAGAAATATGGTCATAAGTTAGAAGATTGCAAAATGAATGTTAAGTGTTATGCATGTGGAAATTTTGGACATTTTGCTAATCAATGTAGATCAAGGAATGACACTAGATATGGCAAAGCAATTCAAAAGAACAATGTTACATGTTATGCATGCAACAAAATAGGTCATATTGCTAAGTACTACAGAAGCAAGACTAAACCGGTTAGCAATGACAGAGCAAAATGAGAAAGGAAACAAAAAGGTAGATGAAATACAACATGATCACACCAAGAGATGGGTTAGAAAGTCTGAAGAGCCAAGTGGAGATGTAACTACACCGTAAATTGTACCAGTAACTCTACCGGTAGAATAGAGCATTCCTGCATTGGCAAGAAATTAAACTGGTAACTAAGGCATGTGACTTAGGGGTTGGAAAATTCATTGAAAATATTGCATATTCCCCATAAGAGATCTGTAAAGAGATCTGGAGAGCTATATTGATCATTGATGAAGGTTTACCTAGCATAAAACTGTGAAACTAGCATTCGGTAGGGTACACTGCTAAGCATTTATGACAGTGAAGGATTAGGGTTTACTCATTGATAAAAAGGGAAAATGGACTCATATTCACTCACCCAGAACTTTAGCAAACTAGAGCGAAGAAAAGGTGAATCACAGGCATTCAAGAGCGAGCAAGGCATTTTGAAAAGATTTCCAGCAGTTATTTGAGAAATAATCAAGATCTTTCAAACTAGAGATCATTATCCAAGTATTTCTTTGAAATGGCATCCAAATCATCATCTGCTCCTACTTTCAATGTGAATCCCACTATTGTCGAGGTTAAGGATATGCTTAAACCTATTTTAAAGGAAGTTCCTCTAATAGAAAATAATGAAGACTCTAATAGTGCATTCTCGAGGGTTCCCAATGGCATATTTTATGTAGAAGATGTCAAGGCCTATATTCACTACACCTTGTAGGATCTAGGCACTGAGGAGATCAAGGGAATGTATCAATATGTGATACTAGGAAGCTTCAGAACAATCAAGTCAGAATATCAAATCATTGAAGACCTAGGGTTAACCGGAATCCTATATTTACCAGAATTCAAGGATAAAATGATTAGATATGTTCTGAACAGGGTCTACAATGAATTCATCTAGTTGGAACAACCTTATATGATCACCAAAGAAGCAATTCAGGCAGTCATCGACTTACCCAAAGTTGGATAGGAACCATGGAAGAAGATCTCCAACACAAAGGTTGAAAAGCTCACCGGTGTAACCCATGATGGAAGGTCGATGAGGATCAACACCATCAAAGATACGGGTGTGAAATTTGCCAGCATGATCATCGGCTACAAGGTAACACAATCGAGTCGATTGAACTTTGTTACCAATTCTTGTATCCATGCTACATACCAAATGTTAAAGAATAATGGAAAGTATGATTTGTGTGAATGGTTAAGACGTGAATTAATGTTAAATCTTGGCAAGATCAAAGGTTTCAAGAAAGGAACTTTCCGGTTTGGCAATCTTATTGTCTTCTTATTGTTATATTTCATGAATGAGCTATCAGGTTTGGGAAAGAAATGTTGGGCTCATGAAATACCAATAGGCATGCAGATTAAAGATGCAATCACCGGTCTTGGCAGCAATAGGGATGAGAAGATATGGGTATTCTTTAAATCTTTCCAAGAAAATATGAGACTGGGGGAGAGAATCTCCAACCACATTGTGGAAAAATAATCCACTAATATATGCTTCATGGTAAGAATATATGAGACCCTCATGGAAGGAGTGGAACCAAGAACAATATGGGTCACTGAATTGGGTTATGAAGTTGATGACAACATCTTGGAACTATATGCAAAAATGTTGATTGATGCTCCTTTGGATGATAAGGCTAAACACTTTGGTACTGCAGAGGAGAAGGTTCTTGAAGTTAAAATTATCTTCAATTAGAAAAGAAAAGAAAAGAAAATAGACAAAGTATTTGCCTTCATTCAAAATGCAATTCACAGGATAGATACAAAACTAATTTCTAGATCTAAACTAGTAGATCAACCAGCAATAGCACCTACGACAACTATAGTGAAAAGTGCTTCTGAGGAAAAGAGGCCAGCAAATTTCATATCTCCTATCACTTCTGAATCTGAGGTAGAGGATAATCAACCTCTTGCATTCAGAAGGGTATAGAGGAAGAAAGTTGACAAGCCTCTGGTAGAAGAGAAGAAGGTGGAGCCAAGGAGGAAGCTAGTAAGAAAGGTAACAACAACATCCAAACCTCCGGCAAGGAAACCTACTCATAAGAGGAAGCCTACTACATCTACTCCTGCAACCCCCAAGAAGAAGAAAAAGAGTGATGAAGAAACTAAATCTAGTAATATGACTTGTGCAGAGTTAATTGATGAGGTAACAAAAGATGGAATTTTGAAGAATGTGTCAAAATTATATGAACATTTAGATAAAAATGAGCAAAATGAAATAGAAGAAGCAATTTTGTTACATATAGACATATATAAGAAGGCTTTGGTAGAAATTTTGAAGGAAATTCCTTTATCTTTGTACAATAAATTAGATGCAGTCAAGAGGGATAGGGAAATTAAAGAAGTTGAACTTTTAGGCATTTGTGGTTCTATAAACAATGAGGAAATGAAAAGATGTATAGATGTTGCCAACAGAACAATTTTTAGTAGCAAACCCTAGCAAATAAGCTTAATGATGGGTAGAGTGAATGAGATAATAAATAAGACTAGAGATGGTTGGGCTAAATTCTTCCAAAAGAATCTTGATTTCCTTACTTGTCAAGAAAAATTTGCTAAGGAAACAACTCCCACCATTGCGGACAGATCCAAGGGAAAAGGAATTTTGGGAAGTTCAGATCAAATTTTCAATGAACCGACAGTTAAATCTAAAACTAATGAGAGTGTACACACTAAACTGACAGAGACAACATTTGTACAGTCTAAGCAAGGTAGTATAGATAATGTACAGGATACTGATAATATTATGGATAATACTCCACCGATAGTAACAAATACTACACCAAGTGGCGAAGCCACTGGTGCAAAGGGGGATGAGAAAAGAGATACACTAGGAGCGGATAAGGAAAAGCAGACTGATAAGACACCTAGTACCCTACTGACAGTTGATTCCGCAGCAAAATTTTTTGGCAATTGACACTTCTCAAGTTGAGAAGAAATCAATCACATAGATGAGTCCCATAGAGATAATGATGATGGCTACTCAAAAGCTAATAAAGGAGGGATCTGCAAATAAGGGAATAATAGATCAGTCAATAACAATTTTGCACAGATTGATTCCTACTTGTATGGTTGAAAATGAAGAAAGATCTTCCGACAAGCTTAAGGTATTGACATAGCACATATCTAAAAACTTTCAATCATTACAACAAATTTCTGACCCACAAGCACTCGAAAGATTTACTTTGGCTAAGAGAGCCACCTTTGACCAGATTATTGAGGTAGAAAAGAGGAAGATAGAGGAGAAACTTATACTTATCAAAAATTATTTGAAACAATGTACTCACATCTATAGGGTTTGTTGTAATATAGAAATTCTTACAACAAATGTAGATAAGAGGATAAAAGAGTTACAAGACAAGATTTCTACTATTGCTAATTCTTTTCATGGAATAACTTCACTTACAACATTTATTGATGAACAAATTTTGAATTTGGAAAATCATTTTTTTTCTTTTGAAAAGGAAAGAGACAAGATTATTCAGAGAACAAGAAGTCTCAGAGGTTTGGTGAGTCCCAGATTGGATTCACTTGGTGTACATAAGAGGCAATGCATGGATATGCTTGCGAAGCCCACACTGATAGAAGTCACTGAGAAAGAAACACTTGCACATTTACTCAGTGGACTTGTATCCATATCTGAAACATTAAAAACTAGTTGGGATACCTATATACAGTTACTTGAGAAATCTTATCTGAAAATCTTGAAATTGGTCAGGCTCCAACAAAGTAATCTGTAAATCTTTTGCACAGATTCTTAACAATTCTTTCAATTCCTTCATTGGTATTTGGCATTGATGCCAAAGGGAGAGGATATCAGATAGAGAGTATATTGCAAACATAGTTAATCATGTCACGGGGAGCATATTTCAGTTGAACTGGCAGGGAATCCATTTTTTTCACATGAGTATTGCCATCAATGCCAAAGGGGGAGATCACTGGCAATTGACACTCATTGGATTCATATGTTGTCATTAATGGAAACAAGATTCTGTAGAAGGCATATACCGACACATACCAACATTGGAGGCATATACCAGCAGACATCGGCATTGGAGTAATCAAGGTCATAATTGGCACCGACACCGGCACCGACATCTAGAACTTCTATGAAGCTAACATCAGTCTAGGATCCGAAAAGTTTTATTTAATAATTTTATAATTATTGTATAGGGCCGACATTGAATATCTTTTGTAATGTATTGTAAGCCGACATAAGGCATATTGTTTGTAAAGGGTATATAAGTCAGTTTATTTGGTCATTATGATAGAGAAGAGTGTGTAGGACAAGGAAGCATAACAGTGTAATGCGAAGGACATGTATGTAGATAATTTGTATGCGAAAGTAATATCATGCAATGATCAGTAGATGGTTTGTAAAGAATTCTTGGAGAAAAGGAGATACCAGTAAAAGGGATTAAGAACCGGTACAAAACAAAGCTATAACCAAAACTCTTTTTGGCATACCAAATGCATTTTTTGAGTTCACCATTATTGTTTTATCTTAGTAGAAGCTTCTAGTCAGTGAGACTCTTCTATGTTGAATAGTGTTCTCTAGGAAGTGTGTCTTCCTGCATGTGCAAGCCCCCATACTATGTAATATCTTTCATATGGCCAGTGAATTGATATTATGGGTCACAAATCCCATCGTGGTTTTTCCTCTTTGAGGTTTTCCACTTATAAATTTTGTGTGTTATGGTGTTCATTCATGTGGCTGGTTTATTTACTTCATGGTATATGCTTTTTCATTTACCGGTTTATATGTGTATTTTGTAATAAGGTAAAATCTTATATTACCGATAGAACACTGATTCACCCCCCCCTCTTAGTGTTCTTGGATTCATTGTATTCCAACAGACATAACCCCTATAGGGTTTGTCTTCTTAAGTCCTTGTATGTGGTTTTGTTTATTAAACCCTCATATGCACTTCATATTCAAAATAACCCATATGCACTTTAGTTTATTTAGGCTTGTGAATAGGCTTGGATGTCAAAGTTGCAGGTTGGAAGTTTGATTTCCCTCCATTTCCCTCCTTGTTGACGTGTTTACTTTTATCAGCTTGGTTTCTCGACTTTGTCATCATCTTTACACTTCATCAACTAGGCATTTCTAAAATTGCCACCATATTTTCACGCATCGTCTGATTTTTCTAACCATATATTTATTTTAAAATTTGTACAACAATAACATATTATTCTTCAATTTCTTTTACTAGTGTGTCCATAGTTCTCAGAGACATATGTGTAGCATTTTTTCAATAAATTTTGATCTACTTATCCAAATTTTTAAAAAATTATATATTATTGTAGTAAACTTAATTATTTACAATTAAACAAAAAAAGTGTTTTCGATTGTTTTGGTGCAAGTTATGCTTTGCGCACGAATAGGTAACTGATTTTCAGGATGTTCTCGATTTGAAAAATCATTAAAAAAATACTAAACAAAAAATAAAATAAAAAATACACAAATTCTAGTGCTCACTCTTAACTATCTTTCTACCAAAGGATTTGTCAAAATACTAAATCTAACTATGACTTTTTTGATGTGCATGTCAGACACTATGTTATGTTTTTTCGAAAAAATCAAGATTTTTTGTTTCGTGCACGAAGACTTTGACCCCCTTAGTCTTATCCAATTTTGAAAAAAATTAGTAGTTTAGAAACTAGATTCAAAGTACTACAATATTTGTTCTCTAAGTATCTTCATAACTTGAGTGGATGACTCTCAACTTTCTCCTCCAAGATCAAGTTTACTTGATTTCATAAAAAAGTGTCCACTTATAGCCCCCCCTTTTGCACACCATCTTGGTGCACTTACCCTAGTATTTATTGTGACATATGTTAACATGTTTGATCTAGTCACAATGTTGTTATCTTGATAAAAGATAGATAATACTATAAAAAATTGTTGTTGCCAAAGTTTGCCAAAATATTGATTTGTTGGAAACTCACTACTACCTATGTCTCATGTGAAACTGATATTTTATTGTTGAGAAGAATGGAACTTTATTATGGACCACTGATGCAAGTGATCTTTTATTGTGGATTGTGCATAGAAAGAAGGAGAAATTAAAAGATGATGCTTCTCAAAACATCTGATACCCAGGTTCCACTTCCATCACTAGATTTGGGATTTCACCCCTAGTTACAGATTAGACCTATCTTATTATGAAAAGAAACGATGGAAAAAGGTTTATTATAGTTGTCAAACCAATCTTAGGTAGATCAATAACAAGCCATGATGGGATTGGGTAAATTTTATTATGGAATTATGATAGGTTGTGAGTGTGTGTAGAGTGAAAGGGCAAGACTGAATCCTGAAGGAAGGAGGAGCAAAGTCTCTACACATGGTGTGAGTTAAGAATTTTTTACCATGGTACTTACCCAAGATGCCACCAAAGTTATTTTCACCATTTAATGAATTTATTTCTCTTACTCTTTTTTTTTTAATATTTTTGTGTCACGAGGCAACTATTTCCTAGGTTTTCACCAAGTAACAATTTTTTTTGTATATTTTTTATTAGGATACTCTGAAAAATATGTGTAAAACCTATGAAGGTGCATGTTGTTGATAGGATACTTCAAATTTTCTCCTTCTATTGTTGATAGTTGATATGCACCTGATCCAAATACTATTGTGATGATATAAGGGCCAAGCCAATTTGGTTCAAACTTACCCTTTTTCTCTTTGTTTTGTTGATTTTTAGGGTTTTCTCAAAGGAGCAAGTCACCCACCTTGAATGTGTAAGGATCTACCTCATGATTATAAATATTACTCATATGTTGCTGATATGTTTTGGTATAATTGAATGTAGTTTGTCTTCGCTCATTTAACAATTCCAAATCTTGTAAGGGGGAGACCCTATAATCTTCATCAATGATAAGATCATGCAAAGAGACCTGTAAGGACAGTAGCTTGACCTCAATAGGTAAGATAGGTTCTGCACCATAGACAAGTGAGCACGAGGTGGGTCTAGTAGGTGTACAAATACTTGTGTGATAGGCCCAAAGTGCAGGCTTGAGTTGGATATGCCAATTATGGCCAGCATCATCGACTATCTTCTTGAGGATTCTGAAGATAGTTTTGTTGGACACTTCAGTGTGACCACTACCTTGAAGGTAACATGGAGTGGAAAATTGATGATGAATATGGAATTGATCACAAATATAATGAACATCTTGATTCTTGGAAGGACACCTATTGTCTGTGACGATGGAAAGGGGAACACCATATTCGAAAATGATATAGTTGAGGATAAGGGTTGCAATATTCTTTCTAATGACTTGGGTAAGATGAATATCATCAATCTACTTTGATAAATACTATGTGGTTGTGGTAATGAATTTATGGCCTTTGGAAGAGGGAGGATGAATCTTACTCATAAGATTGAGTCCCCACTGACAAAAGGGCCATGGAGTGGCAATCGATTAGGTATATGTGATTCTTAATCTAGTGGCAAGCTCATATTGTGTTACTTGAGGTTCATGAAGGTATATGTGATTCTTAATCTAGTGGTCCAACCTTAGCCAAGAAATTAATGAGGACTGGATACTACTGGCCTACAATGGAAAAAGACTCTTACAAGTTTGTCAGAAAATGTAAGCAGTGTTAGAGCTAGACCCCATCAGTAAAGGGTACCAACTAGACAAGTTTGTCAGAAAATGTAAGCAGTGTTAGAAAATGTAAGCAGTGTTAGATTCATGGAGACCCCATCAGTAAAGGGTATCAACTAGGATGATAGCGAGAATATTGGTGAATGATGCTATGGCGTTGATTGTTAGAAAGGTTAGGTTGGAGGATATTGTCGCAAAGGTAGGTTAAAATGCTACTGTACCAAGGGGAGTCAATACCAATGACACATATCATTTCTGCAGGAGGGATCTAATATGAGGGGACCAAAAAAATATCCACCAAGAACTCATGTAGGGTCTCATTTTGAGGCATGTCAATCAAAGAAGCAATAGTATCCATAGCATCGATAACTCCATTATTATCCCTTGGAATTTATTCAAAGACTATCTACATGAAATATTGCTTGAAATCATCCTCCATTTTCTTGCATGGCATTAACTTATCATCTTTAATCTGCTAATCATGATTTTCTTGATAAATCACAAATTGAGAGTCCCCCAAAATGTGAAGTTCCTAGATCTTCCACTAAACTGTGATTTGTCGATCTGTTGTTAATGCTTCATACTATGCTATGTTGTTGGTACAAGGGAATGATAATTGGTATGACTTAGGAATGAAATTCCCTTGAGGTGTGATGAAGAGGATACCTTCTCTTGCACCATGTTGTGTGTATGAACCATCAAAATATAGCTGCTAAGGTTTTCAGTTTGTCACTGTAAAGATGGATTCATCTGGGAATTCTGAGATAATAGGAGTATCGTCAATCATAGCTTCATCTACTAACTTATTTGCAATGGCTTGTCCCTTAATGATTTTTCTATCAAAATATTCAATATCCAACTCTCTCAACATCATATGACCCATTTAGCCAATCTTCATGTGAGTGTTACCTTTTTGAGTGGGTATTTTAGTGGGTCAATTCTTGCAAAAAGATATGTTTTGTGAGTTAGCATGTAATGACATAATTTCTCTACAACAAAAAGCATGGCAAGACATGCACTCTCAATTGAATTGTAATTAATCTCGTAACCAACTAATGTGCGACTAATGAAGTAGATAGCTCATTCTTTTCCATTATGATCCTGTTGTGCCAATAGTGCCCCTAGTGTTGTTTGTATATTTGATATGTAAAGTAATAGGGGTTTTCCTTGAATAGGTGGCATCAATACTAGTGGATTTAGGAGATAGTCTTTGAGAATCTGAAAAGCCTATTAATACTTATCATCACATTTGAACTTTTAATTCTTTTGAAGTAGATGCTGAAAAGGATGACATTTGTCTACAAGTTGTCTTATGAATCTGCTTATTGATCAAAGTATTTCTTGTAGAGATCAGAGGTAGATAATTTTCTTCAAAGGTGGAATTTCCAATATGGCTTTCACTTTTGTTGGATTTGGTTTAATACGTCATTGTGAGACAATGTATGCTATGAGTTTCTCAGAGGTCACCCCGAAGACACACTTCTTGGAATTTCATCAAAATTTGTACTTTTCCAAATATTCAAAAACCATTGATAAAATGTCCAAATGTGCTTCCCTTGTGACTGATTTGTCCAAGAGATCATAAAAAAAATCTTCCACCATAACATGCATGAGATCATAAAAGATGGTTGTCATGGCTCATTGAAATATTGCACTAGTATTATTTAATCCAAAAGGCATGACATTCCAACAAAAGGTGCCCAAGGATATGTAAATGTTATTTTATGTTGATCTTTAGGTCCTATTTTGATCTGATTATACCCGAAGAATCTATCAATTAGTGATAGCATTGCATGGCCCATTGTGAGATCAACAATTAGATAAATTTTAGGCAATGGAAAATGATCTTTAGGAAAATCTTTATTGATATATCTGAATTTTGTACATATTCTAATGTTGTTGTCTAGTTTGCTAATAGGTACAAGATTAGAAATCCACTCAAAGTAGAAAATTGGTCTGATGAAGCCAAAGTCCAATAATTTCTTAAGTTCCACTTTTACCAACAAAGCCACCAATAGATGCATCTTACACAGTTTCTTTTTTACTAGCTTGGTACCTGGAGTAACTGTCAAGTGATGCATAACTAGATCAGGATCCAGTCTAGGGACATCAGCATATGACCATGCAAATTTGATTTGTCGCTTTGTAAAGAATTTTTTGAATTTTGGTCTTTTAAATTCTATCAAAGTCTATGCCAAAAAGATGTTGTCCACTACCTCCTCTATGTTAATATTTGTCTTGATAGTTTCTTCAATCAACATGGATGATTTTTATTCATATGATGTCATCGAGGTGTCAAACCTTCCATCCTCAGGCATCTTTTCACCATTGTATGCATCCTTTCTTTTTAATTTTTTGGGGTTAGATAGTGCGACAATGTGGTTTTCACCATAAGACCCATGGTTTGTTTTTATTTTTATACTTTCTCGATTGGAGGGTTTGGCACCCTCTCCAAAATATGCCATTCTATCTAGTTCTAGGATGTACCCTACTTTGCGGTCCCCAAGAGGAAGATCATCTCATATGCCAAGGTATTCAATGAAGGCCTCATCATTTTGGAATGTTTCAAGTCTTGGAGGTCCTTGTTGTTCATAGTCAATGAGTTGCAGATGAATGAAGGGAAGGCCATTGGTGTGTTCAAAGTCAACAGGTGTGAGGGTAAAGATGCAAGAGTCTTTGGGTATTTCAATGTAATCATTGGGTCATCACTAATACTCTCCTCATCAAGCTTGGTTGTAAAAAAATCTAAATCAATGTCACTAGAAGGACACTCAACAACAAGAGTCTTCACTTTTCATGGTTTTGACCTAGAACCTTGATATGTAGAGGGCTTGGGATCCCAAAATACTTTTATCCATGGTTCTCCACTATCTTTCTTTTCTTGAGATGTATAATCATATGATGATTGACTCTAAATTGCTTTCTAAACTTCTCTTCTTTAGTGGGTTCACCTCATTCTTTGAATATTATTGTAGTTTCATAAACACTAGATGACTTGTCTAAACTCCATTCCCATTCATTGGAGTTTGCGGAATATATTTTTTATTGTTGTTGGCCATTAGTGGAGGTATATCCTATGATTTGTAATGTTGTTTGGTAATTAAGACCATGCAGTCTCAATGGTGCAAATCCAAGTCCTTTGGTGCATTGCTTCTTTGGTACTAGTTCTGGTTGCAACGACTCAATAATACCTTTCTTTTGTGACCCAAGGGAGCCTTTTCTATCATATCCCATCTTTTGTAAGAACTTAAAACCTTATCCATCATTCTCACATGTTATTGTGATGTGGTCTTGTTTAGATTCTTCTTCAAGTTCCTTATAAATGATTTTATAGATGTCTTGTTCTTCCACCTCACCCATTTCTTGAATATAGTGGGATCCCATTTATTATGATATCGAATACTTTATTTGAATGATGTGGTCATCCATATTCTTTAGGAGAATACTTTAGTTGTATTAAGCAAATGGTTTGTTTCAACTTGTATTCTCCAATGCCTTTGTCCTTATATTTTTATTTGATCTCTCTTTTCTTTGATGTGGAAGCTTTCAACAATTCTGGATCAAAATATGATGAAGATGGAGTTGCTTCTCTATTAATGGGAACTATTATCTCTAGTTGTGGTCATAGGTTTCTTCAATATATGAATGAGTTTGGATCACCTTTGACTGTCACTTCGACTCCATTGTGTGGAAATTTGATACATTGGTGATATCTTCATGGTACTACTCTCATTTGATGTATCCATGGACGTCTCAAAAGTATATTGTATGTAAGATCAAGATCAAGGACTTGTCAAACCACATCCTTTGTCATTGGCCCAACACTGAAAGGTAAGGTGACTATTCCTTTAGATGAGCGTTGGTCGTCATCATAGGTGATCTTATTTCTCAAATCCATAGTTTGTTTAGAGTATCCCAATTGTAAGATTATTTTCAATGTGCACATATTTAGACCTTCTCCTCCACCTATCAAGACTTGTTTGATACATTTTTTATAGAGAAAGACTTCAATATGGAGGGGTACATTGTGAGCTTGGCATGGAGATGCACCATCAACTTCTTTGAATGTGAGGAAATGCAGAGTGGAAAGGTATCCCACCATATCTTGAAACTAGTCCACATTCAGATCAGTGGGAATAAAATTTTCTCTCAAATATTTGTTAAAAATGACCATATGTGAAGGGGAGAGGTGAAAAATCTCAAAGATGGAGATAAGGATAGGTGTCTTCCCTAACTAGTCTACAACATCATACTCATTTTTGGTGGATGATGAAGTCATGGTCTTGGATGTAACACCTTGTAAGGTGGCTTTACCTTGTCAAGTTTTAACATTTTGTTTGGGGGTTTTATCATTAGATAATGAAGATGATGATCTGATGCCTTTCAAATCAACTTTATCCCTTTGGGTAGAACCTTCGAGATTTTTGTCCTTTATAATAATGGTAGATACATGTTTGTCCATTGAAATATGGTTAATTGTTTAATCATAAGATGTGTTAGTATAATTTGCATTGTTATCTATCTTAGGATCTTTTCCCTTATCATGCTTTTGTAATGGTTCCTTAAACATCGCATATTCCTCATTTCAAGTGTGACTATCAACTTCTATATTTCCCTTGTTAATAAGATCTTGTATGACATTCTTCAATCTATGACAATTGCTAGTCTTATGCTCTTTTCTATTGTGATAATCACAAAACTCATCATCATTCCACCACATAGGCTTCACTTTTGGTTCATATGGTGGATTTTTTGGTATTGTTATATGCTTGTTTGCAACATATTTCTTAAATGTTGTTTCAATTGGCTCTCCCAATGGAGTGTATTTTTTTGGAGGCTTTGATGATATTTTAGCATTCACTTGATTATTGGTATTGGATGAACTTGCGATGGGGAGAGTAGTCTTTGGTTTTACCACATTTTCATCTACTACCCCATCATTAATGGTATTCCTATTTTTGTTCCAAAGGTGGGGTTTGTCTTCCCCATTTGATTCGTCTTTGTTATCTTTGAATATCTTAATGGTACCTTATTTCATAAGGACTTTCTCAACTGCTAATCCCTTTTCAGTGAGTTCTTTAAAAGTGGACAAACAAGCTTTCCTTAGTTCATATTTTATATACTTGTTAACTTTTTGAGTGAACATTTTGACCATTTTTTTTGTGAGATATCTCAAGAGCATCGACTAGCCAAACTTCTCCACCACAATAAAAATGATGCAAGGGACTCTCCATTTTTTTACTTGGTATTACACAAAGTAATCCTTGATACATCCATTTCAATATTATATGAGAAGTGTTATGAGAAAGCTTCTATCGACTCACTCTATGATTTAATCATGCAAAAGTTTAGAAAACTATTACATGGCTTGTCCACCTAAAAATTGTGTAAATAGCCACATCAAATATGTTTCCTCTCTTGATACCTCAATGCAAGCCATGAAAAACTCTCTTATATGTGACTTAGGATCTCCCTTGCCTCTAGACTTGTCAAATTTTGGTGTCATGAAATGTGAAGGAAATGGAGGCATTGGTATGCTCTTGTCAAATAGATAAGGACATATCTCTTTCATTGTATATTCATATTTTGGTACATGCATATCTCCCATCTATTTTTGCAAATCCTTGATTTGTGGTTGCAACTCATTCCTAGGTGGTGCCTTATCTCTTTGAGTTAGTCCCATGCTTCAACCATCGGGTGGAGAAGGAGGGATATAATGCATGTACGGATGATATTGGTCATTAATATGGTCATATGGAGGAGGAACATAATTGTAGCTAGCATATGGACCACTTGGTACGGTGTTATAATGAGGAGCACTAGACCTAGGATGATTGTATGTGTCATGACCATGTGGAGAAGAGGTATCATAAGAATGATCTTGAGTTTCTCACCAAAATGTAACATGTGGTCTCGTTGAATCATGAATTTGTGTGTTCCCTTGGGTATAATTGTATGTATTGGCATGATCTTGGGTGTGATCTTATTATTGAGCACATGTATTAGAACTTCTTCACCATGTGAGAGTACGACCATGGGGTTTCTCATGAGAGTTTATATCAAAATTGGTATGCAAATGAGTGTTGGTCACTTCTACTTTTTTAAATAAGGATGAAGGTGACTCACGCATGAGACATTCTCTTCTATTACAACCATTATGTCCTCTACAATTTACATTTCCTTGAGTCACTTTATTTGGATTCTCTTCTAGAATTTAGTGCACATAAATATCATGGGGTAATAGTGCTCCACTATGTATTAAAACTTGAAAGAAGTATTAACGGTCCCTTCTCCTAATTTCTTCCACCATTCTATTTTACCGTGGATCTTGTTAGAATCAGAGATCACTGAGAGGGGGGGTGAATCAGTGATAATTTGATTACAATGAGAAAATAAAGTAAAAGGAACTTTGAGATATCATCTAACAATGCAAGAATTAGTTTTGGTTAAGCACTAGATCTCTGACTATCCTCACTCTATAAATACTCTATTTCTGTCTTAGTCAGCTACTGAATTATCTGTAAACCAAATGCACATGTGAAAATGTGCTCAATCACACAAAAATTCATCACCAAACTATTATTATAACAAAAACCAATCGCCAAACCAATCTTATATATCTAATCTTAACATAAAAGTAATCTCCTTCAAGTCAAATTCAAGAAGTGTAATGTGTAGTCACATGTCAACTTCAATCTCAAACAAAACATATCACTGGACCAAAAGATTATAATCACATGCTTCCTAACGATCTTCCCATTCACCGAGATCTAAAAATAAATCACCAAAAACACCGCAATCATCGATATTCAATCTATACCAAAACAATACTGAGATGCGGGTTGTTTTACTAGTTAATTGTCTACCGGTTAACTCCTGCTTTTGGATATGATGAATCACGATTGCCGAATCAATTCACCAATAAGAGTTTCCATTAATGACAACCATAGACCAATAAGGAACTACCAGAAGTCACCAGATGAGTGTCAATTGCCAATAATCTTGCCCTTTGGTATTGATGGCAACACCTATGAAAAATGACTAAGTGTAGAAACCTATGAAACCTATACACTAGATGAAAAAGAATGAAATAATTATAAGGCTTCCCCTTAGATAAATAACCCAAAAATATGCATCACCAAACTGTACACTCCATACACAATCAGTCTATACACTTTTCACCTCATCTCTCCCCCTTTGACAACAATGCCAAACATAGGGTGTGCAACAAAATATTTGGTACACATATATACACACACATCGGATGACAAAATCTATACATCCTTGAGTATATCTACATATTCCATCTTAAGGAACCCACAATATGTGTTCCATCCTACCTGCAACTTCTCCAAAATTGAAACAAAACCATTCAAAACATATGTATGAAATTCTATATCTACAATCTCAGTTGGAGTCTCCTGAGACATATTTTGAATGCACTCCATGATTTGGTACACTAAGGTATCTAACTGGGGAACAATTAGCTTCCAAAGTTCACCTATCTGCCTAACCATTCTCTCCTTCTCTTTCTCAAAATTTCTAATCTTCTCTATAATAGTCCAAAATTTGGTCTTCAATACTGCTGATTAAGTTAGCCATAGGATCATAAGCCTGAGAAATCTGAGGTAACTGTCCTTTGCAATTATCTATTTGCTTGTTTATTTTAGTAGTAAAATCTGTCAAAACTAGACAAGACATAAATTTTACTACCTTTTGTTAAGGCCACATCAATTAGTTGAATTCCTTTTCAAGCTGCACATTATCATTGTTGATCATTTGCAAAAATATTTGAACTTTGGCATCTTTAAATTTCTCCATAGCTTGCCTAGTTGATGCCTTGGTCAAAGTATCAAACTGAGTGGATATGTGATCTATTAAGTTCTGAAGCTTGTACCAGATGAGCTAGAATTGCCATCAAGTTGTAGTTCTGGTACCACATGTTCCAAAAATTTAACTAATTTCTCGATAAGTCTTTTCTCTTCTGATTTTGATATTGCTAACTACTAACTGACTTGCGCTTGGAGAGCGGTAACAACAATCATCCTTTTTTTCTAGAGACTTTTGATTGAATGGTTTGTCAAAACCTATTTTTCACATTCATATGTTTCTATCAATACTAAAGGGGGAGATTATTGGAGTTGTTGGATATGGTTGTTCATTGCTGCTACAAATACTCTATTTCTATCTCAGTCAGTTATTGGATTATCTCTAAACCAAATGCACATGTGAAAGTAAACTCAATCGCACCAAAACGGATCACCACACTAGTATTAACATAAAAACCAATCACCAAATCAATCTTATATATCCGATCTTAACATAAAAGTAATCTCCTTCAAGTCAGCTTCAAGAAGTGTAACATGTAGTCACATGTTGGCTTCAATCTCAAAAAAAATAGAGCACCGTACCAAAATATTATAATCACATGATTCCTAAGTATCTTCCCATTCATCGAGATCACAAAATCAATTACCAAAAAAACTGTAATCATTGGAAATCATGTTGGACCAAAACAATACTGAGATGCCTTGTTTTAACGATTAACTATATATTGGTTAACTCCTACTTCTGGATATGATGAATCACGATCGCCAGATCAAATCGCCAAGAAGAGGTGCCATCAATGACAACCCTAGAAAAATAAGGAACTACCAGAAGTCACCGGATGAGTGTCAATTGCAAACAATCTCCCCTTTGTCATTGATGGCAACAACTGTGAAACCTGTACACCAGATGAAAAATAATAAAAGAATTCTAAGGCTCCCCCTTAGATCAATAACCCAAAAATATACATCACCAAACTATACACTCCATAGACAATTAGTCTATACATTTTTCACTTCATCTGTCCCCCTTTGATAACAATGCCAAAGATAGGGTGTGCAACAAAAATATTTTGTACATATACACACACACACCGGATGATAAAATCTATACATCCTTGAGGATATCTGCATATGCCATCTCAAGGAAACCAAGATATGTGTTCCATCCTCCCCACAACTTCTCCAAAATTGAAACAAAACCATTCAAAACATAAGCATGAGATTCTCTAGATGCAATCTCAGTTGGAGTCTCCTGAGACATGTTTTGAATGTAGTCCATCTTACAGTACACTAAGGTGTATAACTAGGGACCAATTAGGTTTCGGAGTTCACCTATTTGCCTAACCATTCTCTCCTTCTCCTTCTCAAAATTCCTAATCTATTCCATACTAGTCAAAATTTGGCCTTCAATACTGCTAGTTTAGTTAGCCATAGGATCATAAGCCTGAGAAATCTGAGCTAACTATCCTTTGCAATTATCTATTTGCTTGTCTATTTCAATAGTAAAATTTGTCAAAACTAGACAAGACATAAATTTTCCCATCTTCCATTAAGGCCTCATCAATTAGTTTTATTTCCTTTTCAAGTTGGGCCTTATCATTGTTCATCATTTGCAAAAATATTTGAACTTTGGCATCTTTAAATTTCTCCATACCCTCCATAGCTGATGCCTTGGTCAAAGTATCAAACTAAGTGGATATGTGATCTATTAAGTTATGAAGGTTATTGGATGAACTAGAATTACAATCTAGTTGTAGTTCTAGTACCACATGTTCCAAATCTTTAATGGATTTCTTGATAAGTTTCTTCTCTTCTAATTCTGATTGTGCTAACTCCTGATTGGCTTGTGCTTGGAGAGAAGCAACAAAAATCATCCCTTTTTCTAGAGACATTTGATTCAATAGTTTGTCAAAACTTATTTTTCACATTCATATGTTTCTATTAATGGCAAAGGGGGAGAATGTTGGATTTTTTGGATATGGTTGTTCATTGGTGTTGTAAATACTATGTTTTTGTCTCAGTCGGCTACTGGATTATCTGGAAACAAAATGCACACATGAAGTTGTGCTCAATTGCACCAAAACGGATCACTAGACTAGTATTACCACATAAACCAACCGCCAAATAAATCTTATATATCTGGTCTTAACATAAAAGTAATCTCCTTCAAGTCAACTTCAAGAAGTATAATGTGTAGTCACATGTCGGCTTCAATATCAAACAAAACATAACACTAGACCATAAGATTATAATAACATGCTTCCAAAGGATCTTCCCATTCACTGAGATCACAAAATCAATCACCAAAAACACCACAATCATCGGAAATCATTTTGGACCAAAACAATATTGATATGCCATGTTTTATCGGTTAACTCATGCTTCTGGATATGATGAATCATGATCACTGGATCGAATCACCAAGAAGAGTTGACATCAATGACAACCCTAGACCAATAAGCAACTACCATAAGTCATTGGATGAGTGTCACTTTCCAATAGATCTATTATAGTTTATTCAATGTCCGTGGAAGTGATGGATTCATTTTCAATGTCATTGTCATTCTCATTCTCTCGTGGATTACTGTGATTCTCAAAATTTTGTGGGTTGTAAAATTCATCTCCTTTAAACTTATAGGTGGTCGCATTGAGAGATCTTAGAGCTTCCTAGGCTTCTCTTCTAGACCTTTGTGATTTGGTTTCAACCATTAAATTTTTATTGGGCTAAAATGAGAGATGGAATAAAATGTGAAGACTATGGAATAGTAAAATAAATTTATTTTATTTTGTATTCTTTGCACATTTGGTGGATGCTGAAACACCCATTTTACAACACATTTTTTAGAATGATATATCATATTCATGTATATTTTCCTTTTTAATATTTTGTAAGAGTAAATTAGCATAACACACCTTGCTAGACCTATTTGATTGTCTTCTCTTATGGCTCCTAGTAAGAAGCCCTTACTAGGAATAGATGACATATGCTACTTTGATCTTGCATGGTCCATGTGTATGTGTAACCTTTATTGAATTTTGTTCCTTTAATCTTGATATTTTAGATGAATAAGATCCTAATTACTAGTGGTTTAGTGTTATGTTGTCTCTTTAATGTTTTGGAAAAATTATTTTGATACTATCCTTTATTTTATTAAAAGTACGAGCAAAAGGTCATACTCTTGCTAAAGTCAATGTTAAATGTAGTGTCATAAATCATATCACTAGATACAATTTCATGCTCACTTTGTTGGTTTTCTCTTATGCTCTTGATTAATGATGAATTGTGATCAAGACATTGTTGAATTTGTAAGCTTAGCACAATTGCATGCTCATTGACCTTGATTTCAAGCCAAAATATTAGGACTATGGTGCTTAAAGTTATAGGAAAAAAGCATGAAGTTGTGTCGTGCTTGGGGATAACTGGCGGTAGTCCGGCGGAATACCACCCTACCATGTGGTGCCTCGTGTCGCTATAATGGTGCCTAAATGGTACCGAGAGTATGGCCAAACTGAGTTTGGCAAAACTCTTGGCACCATTTAGGTTCTTTTTATGAATTCTCGAGCTTAGATTTTTTATTTCAGTCGGACCGAGTCTGGTTGGAATGAATTTAGTCAAACTCCCCTATGTGGTAGGTGATGTGGTAGCCAAATAACCTATTTTTTATGTCTTGAACTAAAACATCACCTCTACTCAACTTTTCTTTAGCCAATTTTCTTTTTATTAAAATAAAAAAATACCATTATGTAGAGCTCGAAGTCACGCATCTAGACATATTTTTTTAGTATTTTGTTTAATTTTAATATTTTTTTATTAATTAAACATTGTGAGTAGGTTTTTTAAGTTAAAAAAGAAGCTTATTAGAAATTAAAAAATAATATTAAATGATATTAAACAATTATAAAAATATATTTTTCACTAGATGAGAGAATCTTCTCCAAAAGGGTATAATTTTCTTTTTTGATAATCATAAATTTAGAAGACAATGTTAGATAGTTCAAATAACTGGAAGACAACTGAGAGGGGGGGTTGAATCAGTTCTCACAGATTACTGGAACCTTAAATAATTAAAAATTTAATACTGGAACCCAAAACATTAATACCAGAATGCTTAAACCAAATACTGGAATAGCACTTAAACCAATTAAGCACGAACAACAATCATAGAATAAACACCATCCACATGACACCAAGATTTATATGTGGAAAACCCTGTAAAGGGAAAAACCATGGTGGGAAGCCTACCCACAATTAGATAATACTTTTGCAGTAAGTATGTGAATTACAATTGAGGGGCCTGCACTTCCAAGAAGGCTAACAGCCTAGAGTGCACTGCTCATCACAAAAGGAGTCTCATTGACTACATAGAAATCTAGACTACAATCTGGAGAAGCGATTGAATTGCAAAGATAGCATATTCTATGCCTGTGTATAATTCTGATTAAGCTCAATACCAGAGGACTAAATCCTCTTACATAAATCCAATTCGATCTCTAATGATCTACTAAATCCTTTCCATGAATGATATTACATTATTCGCACATTACATATCCATATCCCATTACCACGTATACCTATCATGATCTACAATGAGATCTTACATCATATATATATACAAACTATCGACCATAAACAATCAGGTCAACCACTAGACAATAAACCAATTACATAATTACAAAACATGCTAGCCTTAGACTAACTAAATAATATCCAACACATAAGACATCCCGAAAACACATTGAGAGGTCCAATCCATACATTACATTAAGTCGGTCCATAGCCTAGATCAACCAAGACCCAATATAGGTCCATACACTAAAGCAATGATCTCCATGCACCAAGTCTTGAACATAATCACCAACAGTATCCTGAATCTCCATGAGAAGCTACACTAATACCACTTATGCATATCATCAAAGATCTTCATCAAAATCTCTGCCGATGATACCCTTGCCAGAACCACAAGCCAAGCTTCCAAGCAAACAAGATAGCATCTGATTGCCAGACCAAAACCAACTTACTGAATATGAACATTAGTATCATGAATAAGCCAATTCCATAACCAAACCATATCGGAGCCTACTGGATCATGCCAAATCCAAACCAACCAGAAACTACTCATCCTACCGAGGCTAGAAGGGTGCCAGTAAAGCATCCAAACTACTAGTGTTGGCATCAATGACAAAACATCAATGCAACACATAATCAATTCCCCCAAATGGCCAACAATATCCCCCTTTGGTATTGATGGCAACACTAGATGTGAAAAACATCTAAGTACCAAGAAGTGCCAAACAAGTCTCCCCTAATAGAAGACAGCCAACAATCTCTCGTTCAAAGATATAGCAATGAAGTTTTGAAATAAATACGAAACTCCCCTTGTGAATAATATCTCCATAAAGTTCTAAATTACACATATATCTCTCCCACTAATGTATACTATAGACACCGAAAATTGTCTTATCTAATTAAATAAATATTTTTATTTAATTAATTATTTTTAGCCTAATTCCTCTATTAATTAAATAAATCTTTATTTAATTAATTCATTTATTCTCTTCTAGCCTTATTTCTCATTTAAATAAATACTTTTATTTATTTAATTGATCCCACTTCTTCTATTAATTAAATGAATATCTATTTATTCAATTAATTCATTAGAATTTTCTACCTATGACACATGTCATTCATCTCTCAATTCCTACACTACCCACCCTTTCATTATTTTCTTATTTCCTCTACCTACCCTCTAAACCTAGCCGACCATTTATCTTTACACCTCTCAATCTTATCCTTTCATTTCTTATAGTGACTTCTATATAAGGAGATGCTTCCTTCATTATCAAATCCCTGACTACTCTACGCTTTCAAACTTTCATATACGATCAAGTCTACTTGCAACCACATTTCCGTTCTTTGTTGAGCTCTTGTGCACACATAAAATCTAAGAGAAAATATATCAAGCAAGATCAATGGAGATTACCCTAGTTAACATGTGATGGTATAATCTTTGTGATTTCATTTGATTTGCATTGTCTTAGGTAATCTTCATATGTTATGGTGGATCTTTGTTGATTGTTAGGCTAGGGTTTTGTGGTTAAATTTATTTAGTCTTTCAATATTGTTGTTATCCATTTTCATCATAAACATGTACAACTCCTTAAGTTTTTCTTTTTCACATCAATATCTATATCACTTTGACATTAATGCCAAAAATTTGACAAAAATATCAAAGCAAAAACATAGACTACTAAATCACAAAGCTGACTACTCCCCCTGAGCAGTAGCATCCCCACATCAGTGCCAAAATAAAAAATATCTCTGATAATGCATACCAGACTAATGCCAAACCACATCAATCAAGTCTCTGCTGGAGGGGCAGAAACCCCCAATCTGTCTCTAAAGTACTCAAATGATTCCTTAAATAGAGGTTTAGTGAAAATATCTACAATCTTCTCTTTAGTGTTCACATAATCCAGTCTAACTTTATTTGCTCGCACCTTTTTCTTCAAAATGTTGTACTTAATATATATGTTCTTTGTCTTAGAATGAAATACCATATTTTTTTTGATATATCAATAGCAGCAGAGTTATCACAGTGAATAACTACAAGTCCATCACAATCCACCTATATATCATTCAATATTTGCTTCATCCATAAAACCTATGTATAGTTAGTAGCAATAGTAACATACTTAGTTTCAACAATAGATAAAGAAGTACATGATTATTTCTTATTGATCCATGAAACCAACTTCTTTCCAAGAAAGAAAGCTCCAACAGAAGTACTTTTTCGGTCATCAACATCTCCAGCCCAATCAACATCTGTAAATGCACATAAAGTAAAGTCATCATCCTTAGGGTACCACAAACCATATTTTGATGTACCTTGTAAGTATCTAAAAATCTTATTCATCACACTCTCATTATTTTCTTTAGGATCACTCTGAAATATTGATACCATACATACAACATTCATTATGTCAGGTCTAGTCTGAGTCAAATAAAGAATACCTTTAATCATAGATTTGTATCTTGTAGGATTTACCGATGTAGAAATATCTTTTCTTGGCAATTTATCACTTGTAACCATAGGAGTACTTACTAGTTTAGAATCTCCCATACCAAATTTCTTCAACAATTCCCTAGCATAATTAGTTTGACAGATGAAAATACCTTTCTCAGTTTGAGTAATCTACAAACCTAAGAAAATTTTCATTTCCCCAATCATAGACATTTCAAATTCTTTCTCCATATTCTTAGAAAATTCCTTACACAACCTATCTTCACCTTCAAAAATAATGTCATCAACGAATACTTCAATAATCAGTATATCATCATCAGTGATCTTATAATATAAATTACTATTAGCATTACCCTTAGTAAAACCAAGGTTCAAAAGATATTTATCCAGCCTTCCATACCAAGCTCTAGGTGCCTCTTCCAATCCGTATAAAGCATTCCTTAACCTGCAAACCATGTTTTTATCATCTGATAGTGAAAAACCATCAAGTTTCTCAATATAAACTTTCTCATCAAGATCCCCATTCAAAAATGCACACTTAACATCCATCTGATAAACTTTGTATTTTTTATGGGCAGCATAGGCAAGAAATAATCTTACAACTTCAATCCTAGCTACAGGTGCAAAAGTCTCTCCATAATTAATTCCTTCCTTCTAATAATATCCTTTTCAAACCAATCTAGCCTTATTCTTTACAACTTGATCATCCTCATTCAATTTATTCCTAAAAAAATATTTCGTTCCAATAACATTCTTATTTTTAGGCTGGGGAACCAAAGTCAATGTTGTTATTTTTCTCAATCTAATCTAATTATTCTTCCATATCTTTCAACCAATATTCATCTTTACATGCCTCAATTAATGATACTGGTTCAACTTGTTAAATTAAACATACCTCATTAGTTTCTAGTCTTCTTCTTTTTATAGCTCCATTGTTCTTATCCTCAATGATCTGATCTTCTAAATGATTCAATCTCACATACCTAAGAGTCCTCTAACTCTTTGTTCCTCTTCCCGGTTCTTCAGTTATTGTAAAAAATTTTGATACTGCCAGAGTAACTATCTCAACACTCAGTTCCGATAAAGGTGCTACCCGTTCAAATATAATCATTTCCATTATCGGTTCCTTCTCAAAAACTCTAATTTGACCTCTATTCAGCTCATCCACCTTTACATTAGCACTCTCCAAAATTCTCTGCAATCTCTTGTTGTAACATCTATATGCTTTTCTTTCATTAGAATAACCAAGAAATATGCCTTCATCACATCTAGGATCAAATTTTCCAATGATATCATATCTCAAGATATAACATTTACTACCAAATATTATAAAATACTTAACTGTAGGTGTATTGCCAAACCATAATTCATAAGGTGTCTTACCGGTTTCTCCTTTGATATGTACTTTGTTGAATGTATAAACCGCTCTGATCACTGCTTCTCTCTAGTAGATATGAGGTAGACTAGCTTCCATCATCATTGTTCTAGTAGCATCCAAGATAGTTTTGTTCTTCCTTTCAAGAAATCCATTCTGCTGAGGTGTACGGGGAGCATAAAATTGTCTCCTTATACCATGTTTCTCACAAAATTTATTAAACTCACCGGATGTAAATTCTCCACCATATTCTTACCTCAAACATTTAATATTTAATCCTGTCTCAGTTTCCACTTTAGCCTTAAACATTTTAAACTTTTCAAATGCTTCATATTTTTCCTTTAGAAAAGTAACCCACATCATTCTCGAATAATCATCAATGATTAGCATGAAATATCTATCACCTTGAAAACTTTTAACTCTAACAGGGGCACACAATTCAATATGAATAAGATCAAGAACATTATTAGATATTTCTTGTATACTCCTAAAAGAGGTTCTGACCTATTTTCCCATTTGATATTCTTCACATACCGGATTATAGGGATTCACAATATTAGGTATATCTCTAACTGTCTTAGTTGAACTAATCTTCACAATGCAATCAAAATTCACATGACACGGTCTTTTATACCATAGCCAACTCTCATCAATCTATACAACCAATCATATCTTCTCACCAGAATTCAAATGAAATATATTACCTTTTGTTTGTGTATGGGTTGCAATCTCCAAACCAATTCTCTTAATGATTTTGCATTTTTCATCCTTGAATTGTAGTTGAAATCCCTTATCCACCAACTGTCCTACACTCAAAAGATTATGACCTAAACCTTCAACATAAATAACATTATCAGTATTGTTCTTACCATCCAATGATATAGTTCCATTTCCTTTGATCATATATGCTTTGTCATCTCCAAATCTAACCAAACTACCATCAAATTCTTGCAAAGATAGAAACTTCCCTTTATCTCTAGCCATATGATGTGAGAAACCACTAGCAATATCCCATTCATCCTTGTCTTCAATTTTAGCTGCAAGTGCCTTCTCTTCGGGGACATTCTCTTCCAGTGGCAGAACATCTTCCTTAATAGCAAGGAAAATCCATTCCTTCCCATTGTCGGAACCACTAGCAGAATCTTCTACCAGTTCATCATCAAAGTTAGTAATGCCTTCCCATCCACTATGTAGCATGATTTGTCTCTTTTTTTCCTGTACTTATACTCATTCTGATATCCAGGGTTAGGTTTAAAAGATCTTCTAACTTTTTCTTCAAATCTTGAATTCCTTTTAGGACATCTAGATGCAAAATGACCAATCTTATTACATGCAAAACATTTAAAAGGTACTTTTCCTTCATACTTACTTCCTACCGGTCATTTAGGTACTCTTCTAGCAAATAGTGCTTCAAGTTGCTTAAACTCTTCATCTTCTCTCTTCATATCATCCAATTATTTTGCATGAAAAGCCGGTTCAGACTTCATAGCTCTAGAAGGTCCAAAGTCTTCAAGCTCAAAAGAAGATAATTTCCTAACCAAAGTATCTCTATTGATAGATGTATTAGCCATTTTTCTCAACTCATTAATAGAAGTAGCCTTCATTTTGTAAGCCGGTGGTAGGGCTCTCAAAACTTAAGAAATAATTTCATCTTCAATCTGAATTCCACCACAACATTGAATTCTCATAACAATCTCATTTACCCTTTCCATGAATGGATTAATTCTTCCATCTTCACTATAGGGTCACCTTCATTAAGAGTCTCCAACTTATCCCATATAGCCTTTATAAATGATTTGTCGGTTAATCCCATTATTTGTTGATCAGAAATACACAAGAGGGCTTGTCTTTCTCTACAATCATTCTCAAGCTCCTTATCTAGGTTTGCCAGAGGAGGATTGCTAGATGTCAAATTATGAGGTGTGACATCATTCTATGCGATCTCCCAGATCTCCTTGCCAAGATATCTCAGATGAGTCTCCATCTGAATCTTCCATATTGTCTAATTTGTTCCATCAAGCCTAGGGATATCTCTCTGAAAGATAGCTCTAGATGAACTGGATGAACTTGAACTATTAGATGCCATAGGGTCTTCCTCAAGTGGTTAAGCTTTTTGCAGAAAGGAAAAAAAGCTCTAATACCAATTGTTAGACAGTTTAAATAACCGAAAGACATCTGAGATGGTGGGGGTGAATCAGTTGTCACAAATTACTGAAACCTTAAACAATTAAAACTTTAATACCAAAACCCAAAACATTAATACCGGAATAGAAATTAAACCAATTAAGCATGAACAACAATCACAGAATAAACACCACCCAAATGACACCAAGATTTATAAGTGGAAAACCCAGTAAAGGGAAAAACCACGGTGAGAAGCCTACCCACAGTCAAATAATACTTCTACAGTAAGTATGTGAATTACAATTGAGGGTCCTGTACTTTCAAGAAGGCCAATAGCCTAGAGCGAACTTCTCATCACAAAAGGAGTCTCACTGACTACATAGAAATCCAAACTACAATCTGGAGAAGTGAGTGAAATGAAAAGATAGCATCTTCTATGCTTAAGTATAGTTTCAGTTAAGCTCAATACCGGAGGACTAAATCCTCTTACATAAACCCAATGATCGACCAAATCCTCTGCTTGAATGGCATTACATTATTCACACATTAGATATCCATATCCCATTACCACTTATACCTATCATGATCTACAATGAGATCTTACATCATATATATACAAACCCTCGACCATAAACAATCAGGTCAGCCACCAGACAATAAACCAATTACATAATTACAAAAAATGTTGGCCTTACACCAAAGAAATAATATCTAACACATAAGACATCATGAAAACACATCAAGAGGTCCAATCCACATGTTACATTAAGTCGGTCCATAAACAAGATCAGTCGGGACCCAATATAGGTCCATACGCTAAAGTAATGATCTCCATCCGCCAAGTCTCAAACATGATCACCAACAGTATCCTAAATCTCCACCAAAAGGTGTGCCAACACCACTTATGCATATCATCAAAGATCTTCATCAAAAGCTCTATCGATGAAACCCTCACTAGAACCACAAGCCAAGCTTCCAAGCAAACAGGATAGCATTCGATCACCAAACCAAAACCAACTTACTGAATATGAACATGAGTATCATGAATAAGCCAATTCCATAACCAAACCATATCGGAGCCTACCCGAGCATGTTGGATCCAAACCAACCAGAAACTACTCATCCAACTGGAACCAAAAGGGTTCTTGTAAAACATCCAAATAGCTAGTGTTGGCATCAATAAAAAAACATCATGAGAATGTTTTGGTCAGTTGGTATTGGCTTGGTAATTGAATGCTATCATACACTCTGGTAAACCCTTACCGGCATTGGTTTAAGGCTTTACCGATAGAGCTTCCATTGAGGAATCATGATAGGATGCATAATTGGTTTTGGTGCAACTTCTTCATGGATTTTAGGATGCTGAAGATGGTTGCTTTGTATTGATTATCTAGTTAATTGTTAATTTGTATTGTTTACTGGTATTTGTTCCTACCGAAAACTATATGTCCTTTATCGTACTTGATTTGTTTAAGGTTGTATTGTGCATTAAAAGTTATAATCTATTAACAACTCATTCACCCCCTCCCACCCCCCCTCTTAGTTATTCATCGATTATCATAATAATTGGTCCTCTTTTTTAGAAGCTTAACCGCTTGAGGTAGATCTTATGGCAACTAACACTTCTAATCCACTGACAACTATTTTTAGAAGAGAAATCCCTAAGCTTGATGGAACAAATTATGGGATATGGAAAATTCGAATGGAGACTCATCTTAGATGTCTTGGCAAGGATATTTAGGAGATCACTGAGAAAGGATACAAACCTTATGATCTAACATCTAAGAATCCTGCTCCTACAAACCTGGATAAGAATAATAAAAATGATTACAGAGCTAGAGAAGCCCTCTTATGTGCACTTATTGATCAGAAAATCATGGGATTGACTTATAAATCATCAGCTAAGGTTATGTGGGACAAATTACAAACTTTGAATGAAGGTGATCCTACTGTCAAAATTACTAAACTTCATGGTTACCGGGTAAGATATGAAAACTTGAAAATGGAAGAGAATGAAAGAATTGTTTTATTTATGGAAAGAGTAAATGAGATTGTTATGGGAATTCAATATTGTGGAGGATTTCTAAGTGAAGATGAAATAGTTTCCAAAGTCTTGAGAGCCCTTCCACCAATTTACAAGATGAAGGCAACTGCAATTAATGAGTTAAGATCAATGGAAAACACTTCAATTAACAGAGACATTCGGATTGGAAAATTATCTGCTTTTGATCTTGAAGAATTTGGATCTTTTGGAGCTGTAAAGTCTAAATCTGCCTTTCATGCATCATCATCAACATCTACTAGAAAAAGTGATTGGAAAACCCTATATGCAAAAGAATTTGAAGACACGAGGAAAGAAGATGAAGAACTTGAGCAACTTGAAACCTTCTTTGCTAGAACAATACCTAAAGGACCAACCTGAGGTAAGTATAAAGGAAAATTACCTTTTAAATGTTTTGCATGTAATAAGATTGGTCATTTTGCATCTAGATGTCCTGAAAGGAATGCAAGGTTTGAGGAAAGACTTAAAAAATATTTTAAGCCTAACCAGAACAGATATAGATTCAAGAAAAGTAAACAATGCTACATAGCAGATGAGGAAGGAGTAACTGATGACTCTGGAGATGACATGGGAAAAGACTCTACTAGTGGATCTGGTAATGGAAAAGAATGGGTGTTCTATGCTTTGAAAGAAGATGAACTGGAACCGGCTATCAAAAATGAAGAAAAAGCCATGGCAACAAAAGTTGAAGATAAGGATGAATGGGTAATTGATAGTGGATGCTCACATCATATGACTGGAGATAAGGGGAAATTTTTGTCCCTGGAAGAATACAATGACGGTCAAGTAAAATTTGGAGATGACAAGGCATGTATAATCAAAGGTAGAGGTATTATTTCTTTGGATGGGAAGCATAATACTGATAATGTCTATTATGTAGAAGGTTTAAAGCATAATCTTTTGAGTGTTGGTCAATTGGTTGATAAGGCTTTTCAACTTCAGTTTAAAGATAGAAAATGCAAAATCATTAACAAAACTGGTTTGGAGATTGCAACCAATATTCAGACAGGAAGTAATATCTTTCAATTGAACACTAGTAATAAGAAATGTTTGATTTCTCATACTGATGAGAGTTGGCTATGGCATAAGAGGTTGTGTCATGTTAATTTTCATTGTATTGTTAGGATTAGTTCAACTAAGGCAGTTAGAGATATACCTAAGATTATGAAGCCTCATAATCTGGTATGTAAGGAATGTCAATTGTCTAAGCAAGTTAGAAGTTATTTTAAGAGCATATATGATAAATCTAATGATGTACTTGATTTGATTCATACTGACTTATGTGGTCCAGCAAGAACTAGAAGCTTTCAAGGTGATAGGTATTTCATGTTGATTATTGATGACTATTCTAGAATAATGTGGGTGACTTTTATAAGGGAGAAGTCTAAAGCTTTTGATAAATTCAAGATCTTTAAAGTGAAGGTTGAAACTGAAACTAGATTGAAAATCAAATGTCTAAGATCAGATCATGGTGGTGAGTTCACTTCTCATGAATTTAACAGATATTATGAGACAAATGGAATCAAGAGACATATATTTGTACCTAGGACTCCTCAGCAAAATGGAGTAGTGGAAAGAAAGAATAGAACCATTTTGGATGCAACAAGATCTATGATGATGGAAGCCAAATTGCCTCATAAATACTAGAGAGAAGCAGAGATAGTTATGTTGGCATATGATGAACTGGCATGTTGATATGATGATAATGTATGTTGTCATTGATGTCAATAAGTGCAATTGAACCAGTATGTATATTGGAAGAAGTTGGTGAACCGGTATGAAGAGATGTAGTGAACTGCTGTTTGGGTTTCACTAAGTGTGACTACCGATTGGTAGTCTCAGCTCTACGGTTTCCGATTTGGCAATTTTGCTTGTGCGATGCAACCGATGACATCCTATGTGTTGATATGTGGTGACTGATCAACAAAGTATTTTACACTCAGCATGTATTCTCGCTGGGGTCCGGGGCCGGGCCGGGCCCCAAGAAAGCGAGCGAAGCCCGCTGCAAGGGTTCAAGGGCGGTAGCCCCCAAGAAAAAAAAAATTGTCATTTTTGTTGTTGATGAAAACCGACATTGTAATAAAACCCTAAAAATGCCGACTTTGTTTGTTGCCCTAAAAACACATGTTATAAGCGGCTGGGATGCTTAAGGCATTGCAAGTTTATGTACTATTTTTGTTGGATAATAAGAAAGATTGGACGACTGTGTATGGTGGATGTAACCCATTCTGGGTGAACCATGTTAAATCTCTATGTTATTTGTGTCTTGTTTTATTTCTTTATCTTTTGTATTTAAATCTGCATATAATTGTTAGTTCATATTTGCTTTGGATTTGCTTGAAACCCTAACAATTGGTATCAGAATGAGGTTTTTTGTAAATTGGCAGGACTTTCAGTTTTGAGTGGGAGCAATGGAGGATTCCAAATTCAAGGTCAAAAAGTTTAACAGCCAAAATTATCAGTTATGGAAAATGCAGATGGAGGATTACCTGTATCAAAAGGATTTGTGGCGGCCATTGGAAGGAAAGGCAAAGAAAGTGACCACAATGTCAAATGAAGAGTGAGACATTTTAGATAGAAAGGCACTAGGATCCATTCGATTGTGCCTTGCACCATCTTTAGATTTCAATATAACAGAAGAAAAAATGATTGTAGATCTAATGGCGACATTGGCTAAGTTGTATGAGAAACCCTCGACTTCGAATAAAGTATTTCTTATGAAGCGTTTGTTTAATTTGAAAATGAGTGAGGGAGGATCTGTAGCGGAGCACTTAAATGAATTTAATACAATTACCAGTCAATTGTCTTCGATAAAAATTACTTTTGTAGAAGAGGTTAGGGCTCTCTTGATTTTATGTTATTTGTCAGAAAGCTATAATAGCTTGGTTATGGCTGTAAGTAACTCTATCTCTGGTAAAAATACTTTGATATTTGATGATATTATTGGTGTTATCCTAAGCGAGGAAATGCGAAGGAAAAGCACAGGTGAGACTCGAACATCATCAAGTAGTGTTTTGAATGTAGAGAAAAGAGGAAGATCAAAGGAAAGAGGAAAAGGCCCTGGGAATGAGAAGTCATGAGGGAATTCAAAGAAAGGATGCTCTCAATCTAGAGGAAAGAAAGATTGTTGGTACTGTGGAAAGCCTGGTCATCTAAAGAAAGACTGTTGGTCTTGGAAAAACAAGGAAGGAGACAAAAATGAAAATGACAGTAAGAAAGCTAATATTGCAAGTAATACTTTACAAGATGCTTTAATCTTATGTTTGGATAATGTTAATGATTCCTGGGTAATAGATTCTGGGGCTTCATTTCATGCTACACCCCATAGAAAACATTTTCAAGATTATGTTCAAGGTGATTTTGGACAGGTATATTTGGGGGATGATGAGCCCTGTCAAATTGTTGGAAAAGGAAAGATAAAGATCAAGTTGCGGAGTGGAAATAACTGGTTTCTACAAGAGGTAAGACATGTTCCTAATTTAAAAAGAAATTTAATTTCTGCAGGGCAACTAGGTAGTGAAGGTTGCATAGTTACCTTCTCAGACAGTATCTAGAAGGTCACTAAAGGATCATTAGTAGTAGATAAAGGTGCGAAGGTAGGCACATTATATCTGTGTACTGGTAACACTTACTCTACCTTAGCTACTACAGATAAAGTTACTATAGGGACATCAACAATAGATGTTGCAAGAACAAATTTGATAATGTGGCACCATAGGCTTGGGCACGTGAGTGAAAAAGGGATGAAAATTCTTCACTCCAAAAATTTATTGCCAGGACTAAAGAAGATTGATTTAGAGCTCTGTGAAAACTGTGTTTATGGTAAACAGAAAAGAGTCAGATTTCTCAAGGTTGGGAAAGACAAGAAGATTGAGAAGTTAGAGCTTGTGCATTCAGATGTATGGGGACCAGCTCAGGTATCATCTCTTGGTGGCTCTTGTTATTATGTTATTTTTATTGATGACTCAACTAGAAAAAACATGGGTATATTTCCTAAAACAAAAATCAGATGTTTTTGAAATTTTGAAGAAATGGAAAGCTTTGGTTGAGAATGAGACAGGAAAAAAGTTGAAGTGTCTCGGATCAGATAGTGGAGGTGAGTATTGCAGAAAAGCATTTGAATATTACTGCTCCTTAAATGGGATTCAAAAGCAGAAGACAGTTCCAGGAACTCTACAGGAAAATGGTGTGTCAGAGAGAATGAATACGACTATCATGGAATGCGCAAGGAGCATGAGATTGCATGTTGGATTGCCCTTACATTTTTGGGCAGATGTTATACATACTGCTATCTATTTGATAAATAGAGGACCTTGAACCCCTTTGGATGGTGGTATTCCAAAGGAGGCATGGACTGGTAAAAAGGTAAATTATTCTTTTCTCAAAACTTTTGGTTGTGAAGCTTTTGTCTATGTTGATAAAGAAAACAGAACCAAGCTTGATGCTAAATTTAAGAAATGTACCTTCATTGGATATGGGATAGATGAATATGGCAATCGGTTATGGGATTTTGAAAATAAGAAAGCAATTAGAAGTAGAGATCTTATATTCAATGAGAAGGTTATGTATAAAGAATAGATGCAAGAAAAGAAGCATGAATAGGACAAACAAGAATATGTGGTGTTGGATGAGATTCCTGAAAATGAAGTGCCATAGGTACCTGATACTCAGCAACAACAGATTGTCCCACAAACTCTTGCAAGTGTTAGACTTTTTACGAGGTCAAGTAGACCCACTGAAAGATTTTCTCCTTCTTTGTATTCTATATTATTAACTGATTTTGGTGAACCAGAAGAATATGAAGAAGCAATGTAGGTGGATGCCAAACAACAGTGGGAGCTAGGCATGAAAGAGGAGATGGACTCCTTGATGAGAAATAAGACTTGGGACTTAGTTCCTTTACCTACAGAAAAAAGAGCCTTGCCTAACAAATAGGTTTATCGGTTGAAAGAGGAGGAAGGAGGTTAGAAAAGATATAAGGCCAGACTTGTGGTAAAAGGTTTTGCATAGAAAAAGGGAATAGATTATGATGAGATATTTTCTCCAGTTGTAAAAATGACTTCAATTAGAACTGTACTTAGTCTTGTGGCTACAGATGATTTACATCTTGAACAATTAGATGTCAAAACAACTTTTCTCCATGGATATTTGGAGGAGGAAATTTACATATTGCAACCACAGGGATATGAAGTCAAAGGTAAGAAGAACTTGGTGTGCAGGTTGAAGAAAAGTTTGTATGGCCTAAAGCAAGCACCCCAACAATGGTATTTAAAATTTGATAGTTTCATGGTTGAACACGGTTATCATAGATGTCATTCTGATAATTGTATATATTTTAAGAGATTGGATAATGGCAGTTATATTATCCTATTTCTTTATGTTGATGACATGCTTGTTGCTGGGTCTAACACGCAACACATAAATGATCTTAAACATAAATTAGCCAGGTCATTTTCAATGAATGATTTGGGTGCAGCTAAGCAAATTCTTGGTATGAGGATTACACGGGACAGGAAAAATAGAACCTTGAATTTATCCCAAAGTGAGAATATAAAGAAGGTGTTGAAAACATTTAACATGCAGGATGTAAAAGCAGTTAGTACACCTTTGGCTAGTCATTTCAAATTGACTAAGGAGATGTGCCCAAAGGCACAGGAAGAGGTAAATAAAATGTCTAACATCCCGTATTCATCAGCTGTTGGCACTCTGATGTATGCAATGGTTTGCATAAGGCCAGATATTGCACATGCAGAGGGAGTTGTCAGCAGGTTTATGAGTAATCCAGGCATGGACCATTGGAATGATGTGAAATGGATTCTTCGGTATCTGAAAGGAACTACTACGAAGGCATTATGTTTCAAAGGATCTAATGTTGCTCTGAGTGGATTTGGCGAATCTGATCTGGTAGGCAATATTGATTCATGGAGGAGTACTATAGGGTATGTTTTTACTATAGGAGGAACTGCAGTCAGTTGGATTTCTAGGCTGCAAAAGTTTGTTGCACTTTCAACCACTGAAGCTGAGTATGTTGCTACTACAGAAGCCAGCAAGGAGATGATTTGGTTACAATATTTTCTAGAGGAATTGGGTCAAACATAGGAGGATCACCCTTTGTATACCGATAGCCAGTGTGCCATTCATCTTGCAAAGAACTCTACTTTTCATTCAAGGACAAAGCACATTCAGCTTAGGTACCACTTCATCTGGACTATTTTGGAGGAGGGTCAGTTATGGCTTGAGAAGATTCACACAAGTGAGAATCTTGTCGATATGTTCATGAAGGCAGTTCCACAGGAGAAGCTAATTTCTTCATCAATTTCTGTTGGTCTTCTTGATTGATAATTGTGGAATTTATACTAGTTGAGTCCCAGTGTTTTATCCAGCGGATGTTGCAAGTACAGTGGTGTCATCTAGTATCAGTCTCCAAGTGGGAGATTGTTTGGTGTGGAGCTTGATCAGTCTCCAAGTGGGAGATTGTTGATATGTGGTGACTGATAAGCAAATTACTGTACACTTAGCACGTATCTGAAAGCAGGCGAAGCCCGCTGTGGGGGTTCGAGGGCGATAGCCCCCGAGAATTTTTTTTTTTTGCCATTTTTTTGTTGATGAAAATCGACATTGTAATAAAACCCTAAAAATGCCAACTTTGTTTGTTGCCCTAAAAACATATGTTATAAGCGGCTGGGATGCTTAAGGCATTGCAAGGTTTATGTATTGTTTTTGTTGGATAATAAGAAAGATTGGATGGCTGTGTATGGTGGGCGTAACCTATTCTAGGTGAACCACTTTAAATCTTTGTGTTATCTATGTCCTATTTTATTTATTTATCTTTTATATTTAAATCTGCATATAATTGTTAGTTCATATTTGCTTCGGATCTGCTTGAAACCCTAACACTGTGATGAGGTAGCTAAGAGATGGAGATGAAATCATGATGCCACATCAACTTTGTGCACATGGAGGATTTCCTTAAGGATATTTCATGTGAAAGATTGACTACATTGAATGTCTACTTGGGGAATGAACATTCTTCTTAGCGGTATGAGAAGAAAGCATGATGAGTTACTGATTTCTATGTACGATGAAGAATGGACGATGCAGATTATCTGGTGATCTGTTTGAAATTGTATTGCTCTATGCAAAGTGTTTGTACGATCAAGATTGGACCGCTTGTAGTGTAAACCTAATATGCTTAAGGTTTAGGGTGTATGCTACTGACCTAATTATTGTTTATAAGGTCGATGATGTTTATTATTGTAAATTGTTGGAAAGTGTTGTGTGTGTATCCAAGTGATGAGATACTTGCCAGACCAGAGAAAGAAAACTGTAGAGTGTGATTGCAGAGTAGAGGAACTGAAAAGGATCTACCTTAGTATATAGTGTTGTTATTAGATCAAAGCTTTACCTGTTGTCTTCTAACCATTTCAATAGAAGGAAAATCCCTTTGTTGGGTAGCTTTAACAGGCTTACTGTAAATCCCTTAACCAGGTGACTCAAGTTCATTGAGTTCTTTAAAATCCTTTAGCAAGGTAACCTTTAACAGGATATATAGCCATCCTTTGACTGGGTGATCTTTAACAAGATCACTTAGTAGAACCTTATTGTAAAGTCTTTAACCAGACTAGGCTCCTAACAGAGAAAGCTTCAAAAGAGTTCAAAACAAGCTTGTGGGTATTCATCCCAATCGTGGTTTTTCTCATTTGGGTTTCCATGTGAAAAATTTGTGTGTCATGAGTTGTTCTTTTTTATTTTTGTTGAAGCAATTATGCATATAGAGCTAATGGTTATGGTATTGCTGACACACCACTTGCATATGTTTTTGGGTGAAGTAGTTATCAAGTATTGAATATAACTAAAGGGTTAAGTTTTACTGGTTTATGTTGTCTGAGGTTTTACTATGTTTAACCGGTATTTCCATGGTTAAGTTGTAATGCCCGCCAAAAATACCCCAGAGAAATATAGCTAAAAACATGCTAGTTTAATTTTTTTTTAAAATAATACAACACATAACATCAATTAAGTAATGTAGTGAGCATAAAACAATAATTAAGTGTTATGAACATAGAATAATTCACTCAAGCTATTCAAAGAATTATGCAAGCGAAATACAATAAATCATTACTACTAACTCCCTAGGGTATCTCAATGCCATTACTTAATCTACCTACATAAGCAATAAGCATTTACTTTCTTCCAAATCAATACCTCATAATCTTAATCATTATACACACATAGGTGCAACATAGCAATACCTAACACCCATGATATGCAGCCTACCTAATCTTTCATTTAATATGAGATTCTATCTTTTAATGCATAGCTATTTCCCTTTTTCTCTTAGGTTCATTTTATATACCAAGTCCAAATGTTCCTATTACCATTAACCAACCTTCGACTATGAACATCACCATTCACATACCAAGATTAACCCTTACATTGCATTAACATAATTTCCATTTACGGTTATCTTCCACATAATCATTTATGATTCTATGCTCCTACCATTCTTATTACTTCATCATGATTCCAAAAGCACATAATTCAATAATCACAAAGTTCTCCTAAAAATTTAATCCATAGCCCATTTAATTCTCATAAAATCTCTTACACTATATCAACTAACCAACAATCATCTCATTACAAATCAAGTAACTACACGAATTTATCCCAACATAAACTAAGGTACAATATCCTAATTCCATAACAACTAATAGAATCCACCAAATGGAGATATAATTCTTAAAATATAACACATGATACATTCTAATCCTTTCCTAAAAGACAAGAACTCATTTAATCATCTTCCCATACACTTACTAGTAATTTCCATTAATAAGAATAGTAATTCATTCATTAAGAGCATCCATACAATATTTTCATAAGGAACATTCAACCACATCCCAAGCATTATAAGATTTTCAATCCTACCATTAGATCACTAACTACGAAGTATGATACTATAATTTCCAATTCTTTAATCACCAAACATAAACATGTCCTAAGATATCTTCTAGTATTACTCAACCTCATACATCCTATCAATACATAACATTCCTTCTACTTAAATCATTAGTTGAAGACATCATTTCAAATCTAATACCATTATCATAACATTTACTTGATTTACTTTTAACATGGTTCATCAAGAATACAAAATACATCATTTAGTTTCGAACAAAAACACTTATCCACATCTCATGCATCTATTTCATTTAATATAAATGCATTACAATACCACTCAAGGTTCATCATTACAATTATCTACCATAATCAAAAGCTATCACTATAACTAGAACAACATAGTCATTTCTCATATACATGACTTCTTTTACAACCGTTACATAAGAATTTCATTACATAAATCACATCATCATTTACATTCTTGTAGCAATTATTATCTGTGAACAATCTGAAGAAGCATCCTCATCCATGCAAGAAGAATCCAAAGACAGGAACATCCCAATGGTTTAAAAGTACCAACCACCCGACCATGTGGAACCAAAGGAACCACCCCCCGTGCTAGGAGATGACACAAGGTCCCAACACACACTCTATGTCTAGGCTGACACTCAAAACCAAAGAGACTAACCAACAAGAACTCTCAAGCAACAACTCACACAGAGCCACAAGAATAAAGTCCCAGAGGCGTAAAACTCATCAGGACATAAATGCATCCAATAAGCATAATCATAAATCATAAAGGGGGAACACATGTAGGAGTGGAGTGTCATCACATGCCATCCTCATAACACAATAACATAATAACACAAGGCACTCGCCTGATGGACATGTGGAGCCATCTCAACCTACGAGAGACCAAGGGAGATTAGCTTACCGTCTTCACGGCCTTCTCATACTTATCCTAAAACATCCTCCCTAGGACATAAGTCATGAGGCTCAAAACTATTCATTATTTTATTTAAGTGAGTTATAATTTTTCCATCCCAGTTAATTCATTATCAATGTTATCACTTGTTTACAAATCATGGAAAACTCCAATGTGCCCTGGTGGTCTAGACTTCATGCATCCTTACAAGGAACCTCATGCCAGTCTATCTCTCGTGATCCCGGTCATCACAAGGAAGCCCACTCCTCCTAACATGGCCCAACAACACATCACAAGAGGCTCTACCAACATAAATACATGAAAATAATACTCAATGCAGCCAATAACTTCCACACATACTCTCACAACATATGCAAGGCTACAACAACATCAATATAACAAAATGAGCCTCTTGGCTAGCAATCAACAAAGGCATATCAAGCCATTAAATTTGCTGACATTAATGAAAGTAAAACCACAACAAGGACAACGCACTTGCTGCCATAAAACAGCAACACTTGCAACTCACCAATCATAGCACATCAATATGGATGAAAGCACAATTGTTTCCTCAATAACATAGGAAGGTAAATATGCTTGAAACCAACAAAATACATCAAATAAAATCAGATTTAAAACTAAAAAAACTCACCAACACCTTTAACAATGCCTCTGGTACAAGAATTAATCCAGAAAGTACCACACAATCAAGCAACTAGCAGATTAACCTACAGGAAAAACTGGAAAATGCAGAAATTGGAAGAAAATCTGATGTAGAATCCAAAAAAGCAATCCAAGTCTTTAAACCAATTCGAATCCAACCACCAAAAATCTCCAAATCAATCTCAGAAATTCATTCACCAAAGATGCCAACCCCCGTGAATGCATAGGAAGGCCTATTTATCAAAAATAAAAAAAATACAAAACAAAACCAAGCAAAACCATGCTCCAATCAAAATATTTCAAAAATATTATATTCCATACCTACCTTCCCAAAGTTTAAGAAAATAAAATATATTTTCTAACTACCATAAACTTCCAGCCAATCAATTAGAAGGGTAGGTAAAATAAATTAAACCATTGACCTGGGGTGAAAATGACTTTTAAATAAAAGAATACAAATTACCCCTTTTCAAATTACTTAATGGGTAAAATGATATTACCCAATAAATAAAATTCACTTCAACATTAAATAAATAATAAACACTTGAAGGCCAATATTAAATCATAACTCCATGCACGACACAGACTCAAAAAGATATAGAAGGCTTTCAGCAAACCCAGAAATACAAATATTTCTTACAAACTATAGAATAAAACCTTACAAAAAATTTATGCCTTCATATATTTCCTTCCCCACTTTACAAATTTTAGATTCATTTCCCCAAGCTCACACATTCAATCTGCAAACACAGAGTATACATGAAAACTATAAAATAAAATATAAAAAGGTAGAATACATCTCCAACCTACAACCTGTGTTATGGAAGAAGCTAAAGAAGAGATTCCACCAGCCAAACCAAATCCAATCCAAGCTCCAACCAAAATCCAATAGAGAAGAAAACCAAAACCAAGAAGAAAACTTGCTGGAGAAAATTTTCTAGAGAGAAAACCAAAAACCCTAGCCTCAATCTCAGCCAATCAAAATATTCCAATCTATAATATATTTTACCAATCCCACCATATAATATAATTTTACCTCCCTTTTTAAATTCAACCAATAAGAGAAGAGGGTAGGTAAGGTAAATATAAATCATGCTTTTTACAATTTGGTGGGAATGTTTTATCATTTTATTATTTATACAACCCACTTAATATAAAAGTCAAACTAATAAATAAAACATGAGCCATAATTAAATAAATCAAATGGGGAAATTAAATTAAATAAACCAAAGGCTCATAAATGAATTAATGAACCAAATAAACATTAAAAGCCAAATAAATATTAAACCATAGGCGATTAAATAAATAAATAAATACCAATAAAGGTCAAATCACAAATAAATATAAAACACATCATAAGCTAAACAATAAAAATTAAATAAATATTAAATCATCATTAAAATAGATAAACATTTAAATATCAAATAATCAAATAACCAAAAAGGAAAGAATCCAATAAATTAAATTAAACATTAGATAACCAAATAATCAAATCGCTATTAATCAAAATAATTAAAATAAACATCATTAATTATTTAATCTCGCATCAATAATCAAATAGTCAATCTCAACATAAAAGGAATAATCAGCCAATACTAACATACTCACAACATAGAAGAAACCCAGCTTACTAGCTATCATAACGACTTATGCCAAGACACTGACGACTCACAATGAACAACTTAGATCTAGAGTATGTGAGGGGAAATTGTGCCAACTCCGAACCACATACCATTGGGATTTAAAGACATGCTCAGACCTATGGAGCCAGGTGGAGTTGATGTCTAGTACCTGCAAATCCTGCATCCACAAAGCAATGATATGACATATGTATATATATATATTATAATAGACAAGGGTTAGAGAATCACAACGACACATCCCGCTCACAATGAGTGATGTGGAATTGTCTCTATCCCGAAGACAGTCAGACAACAATCAAACACAACATACGATCAACTCATCATAGATAATCATTAAATATGATCAGTACATAACAACATCATCAAGTGCATGATTAGTATATTTCATGATTATAGTAAGGCATGTAAAATTCATCAACACTTATGCTCATCAAAACACATGATTAATATAATCTTTCGATAATTAATCACATAATAAGTATATAGTGACTAATAAATCACACGACAATAATGATAGTATCAACATCATATAATCATCTGAAATAGCCTATGCCCAATAATGCCTATCATCCATGAATTAAAAGTCAACTCTAGTCAAAACAAGTCAAGTTGAGGGTGGACACTACATAAGTTCAATAATGAAGATAACTAGTTAACATTGTTTTAACTTGATAAGTTGAAGAAATTTTTTTGTATATATTGATTCACCCCCCCCCCCTCTCAGTACTAGTTAGGGTATCTGAAGTTCATCATTATTCATCAACTAGTATCAGAGGTACTCCAGGTCCTCGGTGATATAAGTTTAACCATTTGAGGTAAAAGATCTTGGCTTAATGGTGAAGAGGGAAGGTCCTAAGTTCAATAGAGATAACTTCAAAATATGGAAGGATGGAATGAAGATCTATATCAAGAGTTTGGGTGCTCAACATTGGAGTTATGTTGAGAATGTCTATGTAATTCCCACTGGCACTTTAACTAATGATCAAAAAAGAGAGATTCAAGAAAATGGACAAGTCATGGAAGCGCTTACTAGCAATTTGTCTGATATTGAGTTCATTGATGTACAAGATAAGGACACTCCTAAAGATGTGTGGGAGACATTGGAAACTATTTATGGTGGTGATGAGCATGTAAAGAAAGCTAAGGAAGAAAGCCTTAGAGGAAAATTTGAGGACATGAGGATGGTTGAAGGTGAGACCATTCAGCAATATGGTATAAGAATCAAGACTGTTGTTGGAGACATCAAGAGCACTGGTGGAACCATTGATGATGCCACCATTGTCAATAAAGTATTGAGATCATTGTTACCAGTCTATGCAATTAGAGTTGATGCTATTCAGGAACTAAGGTCTATTGACAAAACCAAGGTATCCTTAGACTCTATCATTGCAAAGTTAGGTACATATGAGTTGAATAGCTATAATGGTAGTGTTCAGAAGACTAAGTCAGCTTTTAGAGAATCTGTTGAACAACCAGAAAAGAAAAAGAAGAAAGTACCAGTTATGAATCCATGAAAAGAAGAGGTATGGATGATGAAGAGATTCTAATGGAATTTAAAGCTCTTCTTGCCAAAAGACTTCCAAAAGGAACTAGAAAATATAGAGGTAAGCTTCCTTTAAAAAAAATATCCTACAATAAGATAGGACATATAGCTATTAACTATCCTAACAATGACAATAAGGATAAATCGGAGAGGTTTAGAAAATATAAAGGAGGAAATAGAAGAAATTGTCTTGTTGCAGTAGATGAAGGTGTTACTGATGAAGAATCTGAGGATGAAGAGAATGAGGACATAGTGTTTGTAGCTATGAGGGAAGAAATGTTTGATAGGAAAGCACTTATCTCTCACATTGACAACTCTAACGAATGGATAATTGATAGTGGTTGTTCTCACCATATGACTGGTGATTGGAAAAAGTTTCTGTCTCTAGAAGAATATGATGGAGGTGTTGTCAGATTTAGCAATGATGCACCATGTTTCGTAAAAGGAAAAGCATCCGTCTCACTAAATGGAAAGAGCAGTGCAGATGATGTCTACTGGGTAGAAGGTCTTAAGCATAACATGCGAGTATTGCTCAGCTAAATGATAAAGGACTCATTCTGGAGTTCAAAGGTGGAGTCTGCAGTATAATTGGAAAAAGTGGTGAACTTATTGCCACTGGAAAGGAGACCGGAGGTAACCTATATCAGTTGAATGCCAAGATAAGTCAGTGTTTGATGGCGAAGTTTGATGACAGTTCAATATGGTATAGGAGACTTTGTCATATGAACTTTGATAATATTATCAAGGCTAGTAAGATCAAGAAAGTAAGAGGATTACCCCTGTTGAACAAACTAGAGAATTCTTTGTGCAGAGAAAGTCAACTTGGGAAGATGTCTTCCTCAAATTTCAAAGGTAAGTCTTTTTCAGTAGAAAAATTGCTTGATGTTGTGCATACTGATTTGTGTGGTACTATGAAAACTAAAAGTATTCATGGAGATAGGTATTTCATGATTCTTACTAATCACTGTTCAAGAATAATGTGGGTTACATTCTTGAAAGAAAAGTCTGAGATGCTTGGAAATTTCAAAGCCTTTAGTGCAATAGTAGAGAAGGAAAGTGGTCAAAAGATAAAATGCCTAAGAACTGATCAAGGAGGTGAATTCACTTCTGATGAATTCAACAAGTAATGTGAAGATAATGGTATCAAGAGGCAGTTTTCTTCCCCAAGGACACCATAATAGAATGGCATAGCAGAAAGGAATAATAGGACTATAGTTGAAGAAGCCAGAACAATGTTGATCCAAGGAAAGGTTGCTCACACTTTTTGGAGAGAAGTGCTGAGCATTGCAGACATACCATAAACTGGAGACTCATCAAGAAAGGTAGAGTTAAAACTACTTATGAGCATTGGACTGGAAAAAATCCCACTGTGAGTTATTTTAAAGTATTTGGTAGTAAGTATTACATCAAGAGAGGTGAGAATCTGAGCAAGTTTGATGCTAAATGTGATGAAGGAATATTTCTAGGATATTCCACTAAGAGAAAATCTCTCAAGTGCTACAACAATAGGACACATAAAATTGTTGAGAGTATCAATGTCAGGGTTGATGAATCCCCTGAGGAACCTGAGGGAACTTGCAGTAAGGATGTGGAAGATGAACCCAGTATAGCCTTCTGGTAACCAGTTAAGAAAGAAACTAGTAAAGATCTCAGTGTTCCTATACCGATAGAAGCTGTAGTAGGTGAAGAAGAAGAGGTAAGTGAAGAAGAAGAGAAAAAACTAGCAGAACCAGCTAGAGTCATTCCTAGGTATGTGGAACTGCATCATGATCCAAAGAAAATTATAGGAGATAAAAATGCAGGGATACTCACTAGAAGAAACATAAAAGAAAACTCTAGAATGATTTCTCAATATGAGCCCAAGACTTCTAGAGAAGCACTTACAGATGAAGACTGGATCAAGGAAATGGAAGAGGAGCTAGAATAAATAGAAAAGAATGCAACATGGTCCTTGGTACCCAGACCAGAACACAAGAATGTTGTAGGTACCAAATGGGTCTTCAGTTTTAAGCTAAATGAAGAAGGCACAGTTGTGAGGAACAAGGCAAGACTTCTATGCAAAGGATATGCTTAGGAAGAGGGAGAAGACTATTGAGAAACCTTTGCTTCTGTGGCTAGACTGGAAGGTGTCTGAATGCTACTTGCATTTACAATATTCAAGGGATTTAAGGTTTATTAGATGGATGTGAAGTCTGCATTCTTGAATGGAATCCTAGAAGAGGAAGTCTACATTGAGCAACTCGATGGGTTTGCTTCATCAGAAGATAGTAACATGGTGTGTAGATTACACAAAGCCCTGTATGGATTAAAACAAGTACCTAGGGCATGGTGTGAATGGTTACACTCTCATCTTATAAAGATAAGATTTCAAAGAACAAGTGAGGATAGCAACATCTACCTAAAATTTGAAGGTGATCAAATTCTGATTTGAGAAGTATTTGTAGATGACATAATCTTCAGAGGAGATGACAAAATGAGTCATACTTTTGCATATGAAATGAAGAAAGAGTTTGAGATGTCTCTGATTGGAGAGATAAATTTCTTCATTGGTTTATAGATTCAGCAAATGAAAAAGGGTATCTTTATTACCCAGTCCAAGTATGTCAAAGAGGTATTGAAGACCTTTGGCATGGAGGAGAGCAAACCTATTGGTACACAGATGGTGACCGGCTGCAAACTAACTAAGGAAGATGATTCAGAGTTGCTGAATGAGAAAGAGTACCGATCATAGATTGGTAAGTTTCACTATGTTGTGCACAATAGACCAGATATTGCTCATGTAGTGGGCATAGTAGCTCGGTTTCATAAAAGTCCAAGAGAATCCCACTTGGTAGCTGTCAAGTGGATTCTTAGATATCTGGAAGGAATAGTTGACTATGGATTGTGGTATCCATATAATGGTGAATTTAATCTCAAATTATATACCGATGTCGATTGGGCAGGTAATGTAGACAATCGAAAGAGCACAATCAGTGGAGCATTCTTTCTTGGTGAGAGACTAGTCTCCTGGACAAGCAAGAAGTAGAGTTGTACTTCTTAGTCTATAGCTGAAGGAGAATATGTGGTAGCATTTATGAACTGCACTCAAGCAATCTGGATGAAACATGTATTGGAAGGTTTTAAAGTACCTATATCTGAACTGATGAGTATATTTTGTGATAATACTGGTGCAATAAATATTTACAAGAATCCAGTATTGCATGCTAGAACTAAGAACATTGAGCTCAAGTACCATTTCTTGAGAGAGAGAGTTCAGGATAAGGAGGTTGTACTAGAACATGTCTCCAGTAACGAGAATCTAGCAAATATATTCACTAAACCCTTACCGAAGACTACTTTTACCTATTTGAGAGGTGAATTAGGGGTTATGCCCCTTCATGAAGTCAACTAAAGTTGTATGCTCCACAACAGTTAGGTATTGCATTGACAAATCTTTCAGGATTGATGTGTTGAAGGATTCTACTCCATAGGGGAGCAACATAGTGGAGAATGCAAGCTTGTGCCTCCACTTTGGCATTGTTGTCAAAGAGGGAGAAGATATCTGATCCATGGGGAGAACATATCTGATGTATGGGGAGAAGATATCTGATGATGGAGAATACATTGGTCTATGACGTTTCTAGTTGCAATGCTACACTAAGTATTGCCATCAATGCCAAAGGGGGAGATTGTTGGCATATGATGAACCGGCATGTTGATATGATGATAATGTATGTTGTCATTGATGTCAATAAGGGCAAGTGAACCAGAATGTAGATTGGAAAAAGTTGGTGAACCGGTATGAAGAGATGTAGTGAACCGGTGTCTGGGTTTCACTAAGTGTGACTACCGGTTGGTAGTCTAGCTCTAGGGTTTCCGGTTTGGCAATTTAACTTGTGCAATGCAACTGATGACATCCAATGATGAGGTAGCTAAGAGATGAAGATGAAATCATGATGCCACATCAGCTTTGTGCATGTGAAGGATTTCCTTGAGGATCTTGCATGTGAAAGATCGACTACATTGAATGTCTACCTCGGGAATCAACATTCTTCTTAGCGGTATGAGAAGAAAGTGTGATAAGTTACTAATTTCTATGTGTGATGAAGAATAGATGGTACAGATTATCTGGTGATCAGTTTGAAATTGAATTTCTCTATACAAAGTGTTTGTATGGTCAGAAATTGACCACTTGTATTGTAAACCTAAAATGCTTAAAGTTTAGGGTTTATGTTACCGAGCTAATTGTTGTCTATAAGGTCGATGATGTTTGCTATTGTAGATTGTTGGGAAATGTTGTGTGTGTATCTGAGCAATGAGATATTTGCTAGACCAGACAAAGAAAACTGTAGAGTGTGATTGTAGAGTAGAAGAACTGAAAAGGATCTGCCTTAGCATATAGTGTTGTTATCAGATCAAAGCTTTACCTATTGTCTTCTAACCATTTCAACAAAAGGAAAATCCCTTTGTCGGGTAGCTTTAACAAGCTTATTGTAAATCCCTTAACCAAGTGACTCAAGTTCATTGAGTTCTTTAAAATCCTTTAGCAATGTAACCTTTAACAAGGTTTCAACCTTTAACAGGGTATATAGCCATCGTCTAACCAGGTGATCTTTAACAAGATCACTTCCTAGCAGAACCTTATTGTAAAGTCTTTAACCAGACTAGGCTCCTAACAGAGTGAGCTTCAAAAGAATTCAAAACAAGCTTGTGGGTATTCATCCCAACTGTGGTTTTTCTCATTTGGGTTTACATGTGAAAAATTTGTGTGTCCTGAGTTGTGCTTTTTTATTTTTGTTGAAGCAATTATGCATATAGAGCTAATGGTTATGGTATTGCTGACACACCACTCGCATATGTTTTTGGGTGAAGTAGTTATCAAGTATTGAATATAAATAAAGGGTTAAGTTTTACTGGTTTATGTTGTCTGAGGTTTTACTATGTTTAACAGGTATTTCCATGGTTAAGTTCAAAAATGAAGATAACTAGTTAACATTGTTTAAACTTGATAAGTTGAAGAAAAGTTTTTGTATGTACTCATTCACCCCCCACCCCCCCCCCCACCTCTTAGTACTAGTTAGGGTATCTGCAGTTCATCACTATTCATCAACTAGTATCAGAGGTGCTCCAGGTCCTCGGTGATATATGTTTAACCGCTTGAGGTAAAAGATCCTGGATCAATGATGAAGAGGGAAGGTCCTAAGTTCAATAGAGATAAATTCAAAATATGGAAGGACAGAATGAAGATCTATATCAAGAGTTTGGGTGCTCAACATTGGAGTTATGTTGAGAATGTCTATGTAATTCCCACTGGCACTTTAATTGATTATCAGAAAAGAGAGATTCAAGAAAATGGACAATTCATGGAAGCCCTTATTAGCAGTTTGTCTGATATTGAGTTCATTGATGTACAAGATAAGGACACTCCTAAATATGTGTGGGAGACATTGGAAACTATTTATGGTGGTGATGAGCATGTAAAGAAAGCTAAGGAAGAAAGCCTTAGAGGAAAATTTGAGGACATGAGGATGGTTGAAGGTTAGACCATTCAGCAATATGGTATAAGAATCAATTCTATTGTTGGAGACATCAAGAGCATTGGTCAAACCATTGATGATGCCACCATTGTCAGTTAAGTCTTGAGATCATTATTACTAGTCTATGCAATTAGAGTTGCCGCTATTCAGGAACTAAGGTCTATTGACAAAACCAAGGTATCCTTAGACTCTATCATTGCAAAGTTAACTACATATGAGTTAAATAGCTATAATGGAAGCGTTCAGAAGATAGAGTTAGCTTTTAGAGAATCAGTTGTACCAACCAGAAAAGGAAAAGAAGAAAGTACCAGTTATGAATCCATGCAAAGAAGTGGTATGGATGATGAAGAGATTCTAATGGAATTTGAAGCTCTTCTTGCCAAAAGGAACTGGAAAATATAGAGGTAAGCTTCCTTTAAAAAAATTTCCTACAATAAGATAGGACATATAGTTGTTAACTGTCCTACCAAAGACAATAAGGATAAACCAGAGAGGTTTAGAAAATATAAAGGAGGAAATAGAAGAAATTGTCTTGTTGTAGTAGATGAAGGTGTTACTGACAAAGAATCTGAGGATGAAGAGAATGAGGACATAGTGTTTGTAGTCGTGAAGGAAGAAATGTCTGATAGGAAAGCACTTGTCTGTCACAATGACAACTCTAATGAATGGATAATTGATAGTGGTTGTTCTCACCATATGACTGGTGATCGGAAAAAGTTTTTGTCTCTAGAAGAATATGATGGAGGTGTTGTCAGATTTAGCAATGATGAACCATGTTTGGTAAAAGTTAAAGGATCCATCTCACTAAATGGAAAGAGCAGTGTGGATGATGTCTACTGGGTAGAAGGTCTTAAGCATAACATGTTGAGTGTTAATTAGCTAAATGATAAAGGACTCATTCTAGAGTTCAAAGGTGGAGTCTGCAATATAATTGGAAAAAGTGGTGAACTTATTGCCACTAGAAAGGAGACCAGAGGTAACCTGTTTCAATTGAATGGCAAGATAAGTAGGTGTCTGATGGTGAAGTTTGATGACAGTTGGATATAGCATAGGAGACTTTGTCATATAAACTTTGATAATATTATGAAGGCTAGTAAGATCAAGGCAGTAAGAGGATTACCCCTGCAGAACAAATTGAAGAATTCTTTGTGTAGATAATGTCAACTTGGGAAGATGTCTTCCTCAACTCTCAAAGGTAAGTCTTTTTCAGTAGAAAACTTGCTTGATCTTGTGCATACTGATTTGTGTGGTCCTATGAAAACTAAAAGTATTCAAGGAGATAGGTATTTCATGATTCTTACTAATGACTGTTCAAGAATAATGTGGGTTACATTCTTGAAAGACAAGTCTGAGGTGTTTGGAATGTTCAAAGCCTTTACTGCATTAGTAGAGAAGGAAAGTGGTCAAAAGATAAAATTCCTAAGAACTGATCAAGGAGGTGAATTCACTTCTGATGAATTCAACAAGTACTGTGAAGATAGCGGTATCAAGAGGTAGTTGTCTTCCCGAAGGACACCACAATAGAATGGCATAGCAGAAAGGAATAACAGGACTGAAGTTGAAGCAGCCAGAATAATGATGATCCAAGGAAAGCTTGCTCACACTTTTTGGAGAGAAGTGGTGAGCACTACAGTCTATACTATAAACCGGAGACTCATCAAGAAAGGTAGAGTTAAAACTGCTTGAGTATTGGACCAGAAAAAATTCCACTATGAGTTATTTTAAAGTATTTGGTAGTAAGTGTTACATCAAGAGAGGTGAGCATCTAAGCAAGTTTGATGCTAAATGTGATGAAGTAATATTTCTAGCATATTCCACTAAGAGACAAGATCTCAAGTGCTACAACAATAGGACACATAAAATTGTTGAGAGTATCAATGTTAGGGTTGATGAATCCCCTGAGGAACCTGAGGGAACTTGCAGTAAGGATGTGGAAGATGAACCGGGTATAGCCTTCTGGTAACTGGTTAAGAAAGAAACTAGTAAAGATCTCAGTGTTCCTGTACTGATAGAAGCTATAGTAGGTGAAGAAGAAGAGGTAAGTGAAGAAGAAGAGAAAAAACTAGCAGAACCAACTAGAGTCATTCCTAGGTATGTGGAACTATATCATGATCCGAAGCAAATCATAGGAGATAAAAATGCAGGGATACTCACTAGAAGAAAGGTAAAAGAAAACTCTTGCATGATTTCTGAATATGATCCCAAGACTTCTAGAGAAGCACTTACAGATGAAGACTGGATCAAGGAAATGGAAGAGGAGCTAGAACAAATGGAAAAGAATGCAACGTGGTCCTTGGTACCCAGACTAGAACACAAGAATATTGTAGGTACCAAATGGGTCTTAAGTTTTAAGCTAAATGAAGAAGGCACAGTTGTGAGGAACAAGGCAAGACTTGTATGCAAAGGATATGCTCAGGAAGAGGGAGAAGACTATTGAGAAACCTTTGCTCCTATGGCTAGATTAGAAGGTGTCTAAATGCTACTTGCATTTGCAACATTCAAGGGATTTAAGGTTTATTAGATGGATGTGAAGTCTGCATTCTTGAATGGAATCCTAGAACAGGAAGTCTACATTGAGCAACCCGATGGGTTTGCTTCATCAGAAGATAGTAACATGGTGTGTAGATTACACAAAGCCCTATATGGATTAAAATAAGTACCTAGGACATGGTATGAATGGTTACACTCTCATCTTATAAAGAGAAGATTTCAGAAAACAAGTGAGGATAGCAACATCTACCTAAAATCTGAAGGTGATCAGATTCTGATTTTTCAAGTATTTGTAGATGACATAATCCTTGGAGGAGATGACAGAATGAGTCATACTTTTGCATATGAAATGAAGAAAGAGTTTGAGATGTCTCTGATTGGAGAGATAAAGTTCTTCATTGGTTTACAGATTTAGCAAATGAAAAAGGGTATCTTTATTACCCAGTCCAAGTATGTCAAAGAGGTATTGAAGACCTTTGGCATGGAGGAGAGAAAACCTGTTGGTACACAGATGGTGACCAGCTGTAAACTAACTAAGGAAGATGATTCAACATTGGTGAATGAGAAAGAGTATCGATCATAGATTGGTAAGTTTCACTATGTTGTGCACAATAGACCAGATATTTCTCATGCAGTGGGCATAGTAGCTCAGTTTCATAAAAGTCCAAGGGAATCCCACTTGGTAGCTGTCAAGCGGATTCTTAGATATCTGAAAGGAATAGTTGACTATGGATTGTGGTATCCATATAATGGTGACTTTAATCTCAAAGTATATACTGATGTCGATTGGGCAGGTAATGTAGATGACTAGAAGAGCACAATCGGTGGAGCATTCTTTCTTGGCGGAAGACTCGTCTCCTAGACAAGCAAGAAGCAGAGTTGTACTTCTCAGTCTATAGCTGAAGGAGAATATGTGGTAGCATTTATGAACTTCACTGAAGTAATCTGGATGAAACATGTATTGGAAGGTTTCAAAGTACCTATATCTGAATCGGTGAGTATATTTTGTGACAATACTAGTGTAATAAATATTTCCAAGAATCCGGTATTGCATGCTAGAACTAATAACATTAAGCTCAAGTACCATTTCTTGAGAGAGAGAGTTCAGGATAAGGAGGTTGTACTAGAACATGTCTCCAGTAATGAGAAGCTGGCAGATATATTCACTAAACCCTTACCGAAGACTACTTTTGCCTATTTGAGAGGTGAATTAGGGGTTCTGCCCCTTCATGAAGTCAACTAAAGTTGTGTGCTCTACATCAATCAGGTATTGCATTGACAAATCTTTCAGGATTGATGTGTTGAAGGATTCTACTCCATAGGGGAGTAGCATAGTGGAGATCGGAAGCTTGTGCCTCCACTTTGACATTGTTGTCAAAGGGGAAGAAGATATCTAATCCATGGGGAGAACATATCTGATGTATGGGGAGAAGATATCTGATGATGGAGAATACACTAGTCTATGATGTTTCTAGTGGCAATGCTACACTAAGTATTGCCATCAATGCCAAAGGGGGAGATTGTTGGCATATGATGAACTGAAATGTTGATATGATGATAATGTATGTTGTCATTGATGTCAATAAGGGCAAGTGAACCAGTATGCATATTGGAAGAAGTTGGTGAACCGGTATGAAGAGATTTAGTGAACCGGTGTTTGGGTTTCACTAAGTGTGACTACTGGTTGGTAGTCTCAGCTCTAGGGTTTCCAGTTTGGCAATTTCATTTGTGCGATGCAACCAATGACATCCTATGATGAGGTAGCTAAGAGATGAAGATGAAATCATGATGCCACATCAACTTTGTGCATGTGAAGGATTTCCTTGAGGATCTTACATGTGAAAGATCGATTGCATTGAATGTCTACCTCGGGAATCAACATTCTTCTTAGCAGTATTTGAAGAAAGCATGATGAGATACTAATTTCTATGAGTGATGAAGAATAGACAATACAGATTATCTGGTGATCAGTTTGAAATTGTATTGCTCTATACAAAGTGTTTGTACAGTCAAGATTGAACCACTTGTGTAAAACCTAAAATGCTTAAGGTTTAGGGTTTATGCTACCAACCTAATTGTTGTCTATAAGGTTGATGATTTTTTTTATTGTAGATTGTTGGGAAATGTTGTGTGTGTATCTGAGCAATGAGATACTTGCTAGACAAGAGAAAGAAAACTATAGAGTGTGATTGCAGAGTAGAAGAATTGAAAAGGATCTATCTTAGCTTATAGTGTTGTTATCAGATCAAAGCTTTACCTGTTGTCTTCTAACCATTTCAATAGAAGGAAAATCCCTTTGTCGGGTATCTTTAATAGGTTTATTATAAATTGTCTAATGAGGTGACTCGAGTTCATTGATTTCTTTAAAATCCTCTAGCAAGGTAACCTTTAATAGGGTATATAGCCATCCGTTGACCGGATGATCTTTAACAAGATCGCTTCCTAGTAGAACCTTATTGTAAAGTCTTTAACTAAACTAGGCTCCTAACAAAGCAAGCTTCAAAAGAGTTCAAAACAAGCTTGTGGGTATTCATCCCCACCGTGGTTTTTCTCATTTGGGTTTCCATGTGAAAAATTTGTGTGTCATGAGTTGTTATTTTTTATCTTTGTTGAAGTAAGTATGCATGCAGAGCTAATGGTTATGGTATTGATGGCACACCACTTGCATATGTTTTTGGGTGAAGTAGTTATCAAGTATTGAATATAATTGAAGGGTTAAGTTTTACTGGTTTATGTTGTCGAAGGTTTTACTGTGTTTAACTGATATTTCCATGGTTAAGTTCACTAATGAAGATAACTAGTTAACATTGTTTTAACTTGATAAGTTGAAAAAAAAAATTTGTATGTATTGATTCACCCCCCCTCTCAGTACCAGTTAGGGTATTTTTAGTTCATCAATATTCATCAAGTTACACCAACATAATCAAAAAATTCAACTATGACCGATGATCAAAGCAGTAAACCTGAAGTTCAAAAGACACCAAGGTATGTAAGATTAAATCATTCTGAAGATCAAATTATTGGAGATAGAAATAAGAGAGTTATGACAAGAAGAAAACTAGGAAATGAAGAGGTATGTTTTATTTATCAAGTTGAACCGGCAACTGTTATTGAAGCTTGTAAGGATAAACATTGGTTAAAGGCTATGGAAGATGAATTAGATTAGATAGAGAAAAATGAAACTTGGTCTTTAGTTCCCCAACCTAAAAATAAGAAGCTTATTGGAACTAAATGGGTTTTTAGGAATAAACTAAATGAGGATAAGTTGTAAGGAACAAGGCTAGATTGGTTTGTGAAGGATATTCTCAAATGGAAGGAATTGATTATGGTGAGACATTTGCACCTATAGCTAGAATTGAAGTTGTTAGACTATTTATTGCCCATGCAGATTATAAAAACTATATGATTTATCAAATGGATGTTAAATGTGCATTTTTTAATGGTGAACTTGAGGAAGAAGTTTACATTGAGCAACCTAATGGATTTTCACTAACAGATGATAAAGATATGGTTTGCAGATTGAAGAAAGATTTATATGGTTTGAAACGGGCTCCTAGAGCTTGGTATGCAAGGTTGGATAAATATCTTTTGGAGCTTGGTTTTACTAAAGGCAGTGCTGATAGTAATTTATAATATAAGATCACTGATAATAACATTTTGATTATTGAAGTATTTGTTGATCATATCATTTTTGGATGAGAAGATAAATTGTGCATGGAATTTGCTAACAACATGAAAAATGAATTTGAAATGTCCATGATTGGTGAGATGAAATTTTTCTTAGATTTGCAAATTACTCAAACTGACAAAGGCATTTTTATTTGTCAAACTAAGTATCTGAAGAAATTGTTGAAGAAGTTTGGTATGGAAAATTCCAAACCAGTAAGTACTCCTATGGCTATAAGTGAGAAATTATCTATCAAGGATACTTCTTCACCGGTAAATCTGACAAGGTATAAGTCTATGATTGGTGGTCAGTTATATCTAACTCACACTAGAACTGATATTATGAATGTGGTAAGTATTGTTTCACAATATCAAAGTAATCCTAAAGAAAATCATGAATGTGCAGTAAAGAGGATATTCCGATATTTGCAAGGAACAACGAAATATGGTTTATGGTATTCTAAAAATGATGATTTCACTTTATGTGCATATACTGACTCGGATTGGATAGGAGATACTGATGACAAGAAGAGTGATGAATAATGATGAGCAAATAACATTCTAACTAGTACTAAGAAGGGCAGGGGAGGTGAATCAGTACACAAAAAAACTCCTGAACACTTTAACTTATTAAAACCTAGTTGACCGGTTGTCTTCACCATTGAACTTAACCATAGCTATACCGGTTAAGCACAGATACTTTGGATAGATAAACCAATTAAACAAAAGAACTTAAGACCTCATTCAATAGACCTTAAGTCTTGATGACTACTTCATCGATACAAACATTTAGCACTGCATGCATAAGTAACTTAATCAACAACACATAATGATCACATGAAAAACTCACAACCCATAATGCAGAGATTTTTCACGTGGAAACCCAAATGGGAAAAACCATGGTGGGGATGAATATCCAAAAGCTTGATTTGAACTCTTTTGAAGTCCGATCTGTTAGGAGCCTAGTCCGGTTAAAGACTTTACAATAAGGTTCTATTAGGAATCGATCCTATTAGGGATCACCCAGTTAAGGGATGGCTATAAACCTTGTTAAATGTTACCTCACTAGAGGATTTAAAGAACTCAATGAACTTGAGTCACCTGGTTAGAGGATTTGCAACAAGCCTGTTAAAGCTACTCGGTCCAGGGATTTTCCTTCTGTTGAAATGGTTAGAAGTCAACAAGTAAAGCTTTGATTTGATAACAACAGTACTTGCTAAGGCAGATCCTTTTCAGCTCCTCTCCTCTACAATCACACTCTGTAGATTCCACAATCTGGTTTGTCAATTATCTCAACATCCAGACATAAACACAACATTTTCCAACTCTAACAATATCAAAACTCATTGACCTTATAGACAAAAATTAGGTCAGTAACATAAACCGTAAGTATTTTAGGTTTACAATTTCAAGTGGTCCAAATTTGACATCCAAACACATTACAAAAAATGAAACAATCTAAACAGATCTCAAGTCACTCTACATCATCTGATCTTCACCGCATCTGGAAAATAGTAACCCATCATGCGCTCTTCATACACCACTCAGAAAATCGCGCATTCTTGAGGTAGGCATTCAATGCATACGATCTCCATGTAAAAAATCCTCAAGGAAATCCTTCACATGCACACAGCTGAAGTGGCATCTGGATCTTTATCCTTAAAGAACTCAAAATACCATCGATTGCACCGCACAAGCCACACCAGAAACCCTAGAGGTGAATAGGGACTACCAACCGGTAGTCACACTTAGTGAACCCCGACACCGGTCCACTCCATCCTGGTTGACCAAAACCGCTTCCAATCTTCATACCGGTGCATACTGGTGTACCTTCTTGAGCACTTTATTGACATCAATGACAACATACATTGTCACCTCATCATCATATGCCACCAGTCTCCCCCTTTGGCATTGATGGCAATATTAAGTGTATCATTGCTTAGTATCTGCACCATGCTCAGTAACGTATACTGGTTGTAATACACCAGTTCAAAGATAACAACCATCACCATCTAGAGTGGTCAGTGTGTACTTTGCCATATGTCTTCATCATCAAATATCTTATCCTATCTTCTCCCCCTTACATCAGATATCTTCTCCTCCAGATATCTTCTCCACTTTTGACAACAATGCCAAAGCGGAGGCACAAGCTTCCAAGCTCCACTATGTTGCTCCCCCTATGGAGTAGCATTCTTCAACACATCAATCCTATAAGATTTGTAATTGTAGTACCTGACTGATGTGAAGCACACATTTTTAATTTACTTCATGAAGGGATAGAACCCCTAGTTCATCTCTCAAATAGGTAAATGTAGTCTTCAGTAAGGGCTTAGTGAATATGTCTACTAACTTCTCCTTACTAGAAACATGTTCTAATACAACCTCTTTACTCTGAATCTTTTCTCTCAAGAAATGATACTTGAGTTCAATGTGCTTTGTCCTAGCATGCTATACCAGATTTTTGGAAATATTGATTGCACAAGTAAAACTCACAGAAAATACTCATCGGTTCAGATATAGGCACTTTGAAGCCATTCAGTACATGCTTCATCTAGATTGCCTAAGTGCAGTTCATAAATGCTGCAGCATATTTGTTAGGTTTCGGAGACAACTAAGAGGGGGGGGGAGTTAATCACTTGTCCAATAAATTCAAACCAAAATCAGCTTGACCAAAACTTAATGCATGATACCGGTAAACCAAACTTTATGCCGATAGATAGTTTTATCAGTTAATTGCAGTACTAGTAAAGATTAATGCATGAAATAGAAAGATAATAACATCCATAACACATAACACAAATATTTGTACGTGGAAACCCTATAAGGGGAAAAACCACAGTGGGAAACCTTACCCACAATTAGATGATACTACTGTAGATAGTATGTGTGTACAATATGAGCTCTGCACTTGCAAAAAGACCAACTGCCTAGAGCTCACTGATCAATCACAAAATGCGAGTCACACTGACTACAATTGGATAGTTAAATCCAATGATAATGTACTGCTCAAAATAGCATCTACATATGCTGGATTTAGTACCGGTTTAGCTCTGATATGCCTTCTTCAAACCTTCCTTTAATCTTGAATGATGTCTACTTGTATAGCTCTACTTATATTCACATATACCTTATTACAATCCTTTTTCCAATCCTATCTCAATCTCATAAATGAGATCTTATATTTATACCATAACCTAAGACCAATTGAGTAGGTCGGCTCACTAACAGATATTACAATAAAATCAATTACCAATGAATCAATATGTGATGCATGATGTCGGCTCAATGCATTTACAATAATAACATATCATCTTCATGATGTGTCGTGTTGATATGGAATAGATATGCTTGTCGATGCATAACCTAGACCTATTTGCTGGTAACAACAAATATGCAAACCCAATCAAACCAATGTACAAATCACCAAAACAAAGTGTCCAAACAATATCTTTGACATAACCAAGTAATCTTCAAGTTATTCCAAGTGTCAGTGAACCAAATACCGGTGATTGTGCATAAGTCACTGACTTGCCGGTGAACATAACTAAAGATCTCGAAATGCTGATAAGTGTTGACATCAATGACAAAACCATATCAAGATATCCAAAATACCAACAATCTCCCCCTTTGGCATTGATGGCAACACAAGATGGAAAAACCATAAAAGTGCCAAAATAGAAATGCCAAACACCAAAAACCAACAATCTCCCAAAGAGATCATTAACCAAAAACCAAAATACAAAGAGTAATAATCTCTCCCCAAAGATAATCTCTCCCCAAAATAACAATCTCTCCCCCAAGGGATAATGTGTTTTTTCATATCAATCTCTCCCCCTTTGACATCAATTGCCAAAGCAATACAAAAAATAGATTCAAATACAAAATACCAACTCATTTACAAAATACCAACTACTCCCCCTGAGAAGTAGCTCTCCTTATCAAAGCCGGAAAAAAAAGATTTCTCTGTTAATTCTGTCGGTTGATGAAAAACATCAACTGTCTAAGTCTCTACTGATGGTGGTATAACCCCAAGATGCTCTCTAAGATATTCAAATGTTTCCTTAGGCAAAGGCTTAGTAAAATATCTGCAATCTACTCTTTAGTATTCACATAAACCAATTTCACTTTTTTTGCTTCAATATTTTCTTTCAGAAAATTTAATTTGATAGAAACATGTTTAGTCTTTGAGTGAAGTATCAGATTCTTAGATATATCAATTGCTTCCATATTATCACAGTAAATACTTATATGTTCCTTGCATTTTACCTTTATGTCCTTCAACATTTGCTTAATCCATAATACCTGTGTGCAATCAGTTGCTGCTGCAACATATTCTGATTCTACTATTGATAAGGATGTGCAACTTTTTTTCTTGCTCAACCAAGAAATTAATCTTCTACCAAGAAAAAATGCTCCACTGGTGGTACTTTTTCTGTCATCTACACCTTCTTCCCAATTTGCATCTGTGTATGCACATAAATCAAAGCTTTCATCTCTAGGATACCATAAGCCAAGATTTGCAGTGCCTTGTAGGTACTGTAAAATCCTTTTCACTATTGATTCATGAATTTCTTTAGGATTACTCTAAAATCTTGAAACAATACACATTGCATTCATAATATCAGGTCTTGTTTGTGTCATGTATAGTAAACCTCCTATCATAGACTTGTACCTAGTCAGATTAACAGGTGCTAATTTATCCTTCAAAGATAATTTATTAGTTGTAGTCATAGGTGTGCTTACCAGTTTAGAGTTTTCCATGCCAAATTTCTTTAGTAATTCCTTTAAATACTTAGATTGACTTAAGAATATACCTTTACCAGTTTGTGAAATCTGCAATCCTAAAAAGAATTTTATCTCCCCAATCATAGACATTTCAAATTCTTCCTACATCTTTTTAGAAAAGTCTTTGCATAATCCATCTTCTCCTCCAAATATTATATCATCAACAAAAACATCTATAACCAAGATGTCATCATTAGTCACTTTGTAATATAAGTTGTTGTCAGCATTACCTTTAGTGAAACCAATCTTCAAAAGATATTTATCCAATCTAGCATACCAAGCTCTAAGAGGTTCTTTTAGTCCATACAAAACTTTCCTTAACCTGCAAACCATATCTTTACCATCTGTCAAGGAAAATCCATCAGGTTGTTCAATGCAAACTTCTTCTTCAAGATCACCATTCAGAAAAGAACATTTAATATCCATTTGATATACTTTGTAGTTCTTGTGTGCTGCAAAAGCCAAGAATAATCTGACTACCTCAATTCTAGCTACCAGTGCAAAGGTTTCATTATAATCAACTACTTCTTTCTATGAATATCCCTTACACACTAATCTTTCTTTATTTCTGATTACCTTACCATCTTCATTAAGTTTATTTCTGGATACCCATTTAGTTCCAATTACATTTTTGTCTTTAGGCCAAGGAACAAATGTCCATTTGTTGTTCTTTTCAATTTGTTCCAATTCATCTTCCATAGCTTTAATCCAATGTTTATCTTCACATGCCTCATTAATTGATGTTGGTTCAATTTGAGAAATAGAACATACCCCTTCATTTGTCAATCTTCCTCTAGTCATAACACCTTGATACTTGTTCCCAATTATCTGACCTTCAGAGTGGTTCAATCTTACATACCGGGGTGTTTTTGCTTGCAGCTATTCTGCAGTCACTGTGGAATTTTCAAATGATGCTGGTGTGACTGGATCAACATTCTGTACCAGTGTAATCAGTGTATGTTCATTTGATATTATCTTTGTTGTCGGTTCAGAGTCTATGTACCTTGAATTACCTCTAAACTGTTCATCAATCTTCACAATTGCACTCTCAACAATTTTCTGCACTCTCAACAATTAAAACATCTATTTGTCTTGCTTTTAGATGAATAACCAAGAAATATTCCTTCATCACTTCTAGGATCAAATTTTTCAATGTACTCATCTCTTCTAATATAGCATTTTCTTCCAAATATTCTAAAATATTTAAGAGTAGGAGTATTACCAAACCATAGTTCATGGGGGGTCTTACCGGTTTCACCTTTAATGTGAACTTTGTTGAATGTGTAAACCACTGTACTCACTGCTTCTCTCCAATATACATGAGGTAGATTTACTTTTGATAACATACTTCTAGCTACATCCAAAATAGTTATATTTTTCCTTTCCACAACTCCATTGTGCTGGGGTGTCTGGGGTGCTGATGTGAATTCACCTCCTTGATCTGATCTCAAACATTTGATTTTCTTACCGGTTTCATTCTCTACCATCACCTTGAATAGCTTGAATTTCCCATTAGCTTTTGATTTCTCCCTGAGAAAAGTAACCCAACACATTCTAGAAATAGTCATCAATGATTAGCATAACATACCTATCTCCTTGTAAGCTTCTAGTTCTTGCTAGACCACATAAATCAGTATGAATTAAGTCAAGAGCACTATTGGGATTTTCTAGAATACTCTTAAAAGTTGTTCTAACTTGCTTTCTGAATTGACATTCCTTACATACCAGATTGTGAGGTTTAACAATCTTAGGTAAATCCCTTACTGCCTAAGTTGTACTGATTTTCATAATGCAATCAAAATTTACATGACAAAGTCTCTTATGCCATAACCAACTTTCATCAATATGTGCAATTAAGCATGTCTTCTCACTATTATTCAAATGAAAAATATTACCTCTGGTCTGATTACTAGTTGCAATTTCTAAACCAGTTTTGTTCATGATTTTGCATTTACCATTCTTGAATTGTAACTGAAAACCTTTTTCAACTAATTGACCAACACTCAAAAGATTATGCTACAAACCTTCAACATAGTAAACATTATCAGTATTGTGCTTACCATCAAAAGATATAGTGCCTTTTCCTTTGATCAAACAAGCTTTATCATCTCCAAATCTCACTAGACCTCCATTGTATTCGTGAAAGGTTAAGAATTTACTTTTATCACCAGTAATATGATGTTAACATCTTGAATCAATGATCCATTCATCCCTATCTTCAATTTTAGCTACTAGGGCCTACTCTACTAGATGAATAGTAGGTGTTGGTTAATCTTTTGTTATAGCAACAAAAACCCATCCATTGTCTGTTGGTTCCTCATCAGAATCATCAATAACTGCTTCATTAACAAGGTAACAAGATTTGTCTCTATTCTTCTTGAATTTGTATCTCTGATATTCAGGGTTAGGCTTATATGTTCTTTTATCTTCTTCTTTCAATTTTGCATGTCTATCAGGACACCTAGATGCCATGTGACCAATCTTGTTGCAGTTTAAACATTTTAAGGATGCTTTACCTTCATACTTACTTCCAACTGGACCTTTAGGCATTTTCCTTGCAAATAGTGCGTCAAGTTCTTCTAGTTCTTCATTCTCTCTCCTTCTTTCTTCAAGTTCTCTTGTATAAAAGGCTTTCCAATTAGATTCATCAAATGATGATGATGATGTTGCAGATGATGTTGATGCCTCGAAAGCTAAATCTGTCTTTATTGTAGCAATAGGGCCAAATTCCTCAAGTTCAAAAGCTAAAAGTTTTCCAACCAATGTGTCTCTAGATACTGATGTATTAGGCATTGTTCTCAATTCATTTATAGCATTTACTTTCATTTTATATGCCAGTGGAAATTCTCTTAAAACTTTTGAAACAATTTCATCTTCACTTAAGGTTCCTCCACAACATTGTAATCCCAAAACAATCATTCTCTTTCCATAAAAGCAGAAATCCTTTCATCTTCTTCCATTTTCAGATTTTCATACTTGACCCAGAAGCATTAAAGTTTTGCAATTTTGACTATGGAATCTCCTTCATTCAATGTCTCCAATTTGTCCCAAATAGCTTTAGCAATAGATCTATCTGATAATCCTAGATTTTTTGATCTAAAAATGCGCTCAAAACTGCTTCTCTTGCTTTGCAATCATTTTCCTCATCTTTACCCAAAGCTGGTGGATTAGGTTGACCTAGAATAGGAGGAACACAACCATTCTTTGTAACTTCCCATATGTCCTTTCCAATGCAATTCAAATGTCTCTCCATCCTGATCTTCCATATGCCATAGTTAGTTCCATCAAGCTTAGGGTTGTCCTTCCTGAGATAGTTAGAAGATATTGGATCTCCTCAAGCTGTTAAACTTCTGCAAAAAGAGGACTAGGCTCTGATACCAATTGTTAAGTTTCACAGACAACAGAGAGGGGGGGTGAATCAGTTGTCCAATAAATTCAAACCAAAATCAACTTGACCAAAACTTAATGTATGATACCGGTAAACCAAACTTTTTTCCGGTAGATAGTTTTATTAGTTAATTGTAGTATCGGTAAAGATTAATGCATGAAACAAAAAGACAATAAAATCCACAGCACATAACACAAATATTTGTACATGGAAACTCTTTAAGGGGAAAAATCATAGTGGGAAACCTTACCCACAATCAAATGATACTACTGCAAATAGTATGTGTGTACAATATGGACTCTGCACTTGCAGAAAGGCCAACTGCCTAGAGCTCACTACTCAATCACAAAATGGGAGTCACACTGGCTACAATTGGATGGTTAAATCCAATGATAATGTAGTGCTCAGATAAAATCTACATATGTTGGATTCAGTACTGGTTTAGCTCTGATATGCCTTCTTCAAACCTTCCTTTAATCTTGAATGATGTCTACGTGTATAGCTCTGCTTATATTCACATATACCTTATTACAATCCTTTTTCCAATCCTATCTCAATCTCATAAATGAGATCTTACATTTATACCATAACCTAAGACCAAATGAGTAGGTCGTCTCACTAAGAGATATTACATTAAAATCAATTACCAATGAATCAATATGTCATGCATGATGTTGACTCAATGCATTTACAATAATAAATCATCTTCATGATGTGTCGTGCTGATCTAGAATAGATATTCTTGTCGGTGCATAACCTGGACCTATTTGCCAGTAACAGCAAATATGCAAACCCGATCAAACCAATGAACAAATCACCAAAACAAAGTGTCCAAACAATGTCTTCAACATAACCAAGTAGTCTTCAAGTCATTCCAAGTGCCGGTGAAAAATATCAACAAATTTTGACATCAATGACAAAACCATATCAACATATCCAAAATACCAACAATATTTTGCTCTAGTTGTAGAATGGGAAATACAGCTTTGCTTCTTGCTTGTCCATGAGACTAGTCATCCACCAAGGAAGAATGCTCCACCGATTGTTCTCTTCTGGTCATCCACATTACCTATCCAATCTGCATCGATAAAAACTTTGAGACCAAAGTTGCCATTGTATGGATACCAGAATCCATAATCAACTGTCCCTTTCAGGTATCTAAGAATCCTCTTTACCGCTACCAAGTGGGATTCTCTTGAACTCTTCTAGAAATGAGCTACTATGCCCACTGCATGAGCAATATCTGGTCTGTTGTGCACCACATAGTGTAGCTTACCGATCATTGACCGATACTCCTTCTCATTCACGATGCTGAGTCATCCTCCTTAGTCAGTTTGCAGCTGGTCACCATCAGTGTTCCAACAGGTTTTCTCTCCTCCATGTCAAAACTCTACAATACCTCTTTGATATACTTGGACTGGATAATGAAGATTCCTTCTTTCATCTCCTGAATTTGTAGACCAATTAATAGGGTCAACCTAGCTTGCTCACACTTCACCTAGTTAGAGTTGCTCAATTCAACCAACCTCACTAGGTCTAGCTTTGCTCCAAGACCTCCAATTCCTTTCCTGATCTCTTCTAGGACTTTCTTCTTACCAATCTCAAGGTGATTGCAACAATTGTTTAACGAAGAACCCTACCATTTCAATGTGTTTCCCATATGCTCAATCCTACTATCTTCACAACAACTTGTCAATTTCTCACTTTTCAACCCAATACAATTGTGAGTCATTGCAAAGGTGTGGAGGTGGAATTTAACATGGAATATATTCAATTTGGTCCTTGTGTGGTTTTTCATTCACTATGTTCCTTACCGATTTCACCAATTTGCCTAGAAATAGGGCTACAAGGATGAGCCCCAATTAGGCCTCCTAAATCCAGTTTTTAAGGGTTTTTGGTTTTACGGTCCAAAAGACCCTACAACAAGGTTAATTTTTCTTCAATCACTCACCCATCCCTAAGAGATTTTGTTGGTTTTAGTCTTCCAACTTGTTGTACAGTGCCCTAACCCAAAAATGAGGGTTTGCTATGGTTTTAGGCCTTAAACCGGTAGTGACTGATCAACTTGGTGAAATGGGAATCTAAATGGCTTGTCAAGGTTTCTCCTTGTAGTTGCAACTCTGTATGGACCTCATGAATCATTAAAAATGACCTGGTTAAGGTTTGGTATTCACCCTTGCAATATACACTCAATTTACACCCTGTTTTCTCTAGTCGGGTTGCTCCTCGACTCGCCTAGAACAAGGTGGTAAGCATGATGAAATCCACATCCAAAACTCCTCCCTATATATTTACACTATACATAGGGTTTCCTTCTATGTCCTAATAGGTTGTGATGGTAGCATGGAGGGATTCTATGGGGTAACCATTTTTACAAGAAAATTTGCTATTTAGAAGCCAAAACTGGCTGTTCGGAAACAAAACAATGAAAGTACTAACACACCCTATCTAAAAAGAATGAAATCAATCAAATAGTATTGGAACACACCAAAGAACTATAATCCAAAATTGGATCAATGGATTCAATCCACTAGTGTTCATATTTTATGCAAAATAAGACAAAAACAGTGATAACAATCTGAAAATGAGTAGGTTCAGATTGTCATTCATACAAAATCAAACTTCCAACCTTGGTAACCATGAAAGAGGAGGTTTAAATTGTCTTTCCCATGTGTGTAGGCATCCTAGGTCAATATGCTAACCCTAACTCCACTACTAAGCCATTTTAGGACCAAAGTTGTCATGACAACTTTTACAACTTTCCACATTTTGTCTTTTCAACCTAAGCAACCTATTATAAGCCATTAATCATGACTTTTAAAACATTCGTAAGACTATTCTAAACCTCTCTAATTCTCACACCAAGTTATGCCACTTTTGACCATCAAGAAGGCCATTTACATACTAAAACTACCACCTACTCACAAAGTGCAAACCTAGGAAGAAAACTAACTCAACTAGGCCTACACTTGACTCAAATCAAACATTACACACACACCTTGGACCCTCATGGAGTCCTTATTATAAACCTAACCTGGCTAAGGTTAGTACAAGCCAAAATTGTAGATGGACTTTGAGCCTAAGTCCTAGGTGCTCCTACACCATTATCCCAAACAAAAGAAAACTAAGTCACCTCTTTGGAGATCAGATTCTGATCAATACCTAACTTCTTGAACTTTGTCTCAAGCATCCATGTAGCCTCAACATCATCCATACCCTCCCACTTGATTAGGTTCTCCCAATAGATTTGGTGTCTTGTCTTCTTAGCGATCAATGAACTCAATACCTTTTTCAGCCTTTGGACTTGGTGTTGTTGGTATTTGAAGGTTATTTATATCATCTGGTACCTTAGATTGACTGCAATTTGAACCCTAAATTTTCCCTTTGTAAGCCACTAAGTTTGCTATGTTGAAAACCGATGATAGTCCTATTTCACTAGGTAGATCCACCTTGTATTAATTTTCTCCATACTTGGCTAGGATGGCACATAGACCCAACCTTCTCATTTGCAATTTATTAGGTACTCCTTGTTGTAGCCTTGCTTTGTTTAGGTGCACCATGACAAGATATCCTACTTGGAATTGTAGGTCCTTCCTTCTCTCATCAACCTTTTGCTTGATTTTACTTCTGTTCTCCATAAATGCTTGCTTGATTGATTCATGCACCTCTTTCATGGACTAAGAAAAACCTTCAGCATATCCACTCCTTGTTGCTGCATTTCCTAAATCCCTTAACTCCAATATACCCCTTGGGTGAAGACCATAGACCACCTCAAATGGACTCTTGTCTGTGGTTCTATTTATTGTGTCATTGTAAGAATATTCAGCTTGTGATAACACTTGATCCCATGTCTGACCATACTCCTTAGTAAGGTACCTCAATAAGTTTGCTAAGCTCCTATTAACCACTTCGGTCTGCCCATCTGTTTTTGGATGGTAGGCTGATCTAAAAGATAGCTTGGTGTCAAGCTTTTGCCAAAGTGTCTTCCAAAAATGACTCATGAAATTTGAGTCCCTATCTGAAACAATGCTCATGGGTAAACCATGTATCCTTATCACTTCCTTGAAGAAAAAATGAGCTATATGACATGCATCATGAGTAGTCCTGCAAGGTACAAAGTGGGCCATCTTACTAAATCTATCCACTATGACATAAATGTAGTCAAATCCCTCCTTTGTCCTTGGAAAAACTATGACAAAATCCATACTAATGCACTCCCAAGGTCTATTTGGTATGGGAAGAGGTTGGTATAAACTGGTATTTGAAGAAGTGCCCTTGGCCTTTTGACAAACAATACAAGTTTCCACATACTTTCTCACATCTTGATTCATCCTAGGCCAATAGTAATACCTTTGAACTAACTATTAAGTCTTGTTGACTCCAAAATGACCACTAAGACTGCCATTATGCTTCTCTTGTATGAGATTTTCTCTCACTGACCCTCTAGGCACACAAAGTTATCCTCCTCTAAACAATAACCCATCTTGCAAGGTAAAATCTGAATACTCAGTATGAAAATGATTTTGATACACTTTGCATACCTTGTAGGCATTTGAGAAGTCTTCATCATCCCGGTATAGGTCTCTAAAACTATCAACACTTTTGCTTCTTAACTAAATTTCTTGGACTGTCAAGAGTCTTTTGCTCAATGCATTAGCAACCCAATTTAATTGGCCTTTTTCATGCTTGATTGTGAATGTGTAGGCTTTCATATACTCTACCCACTTCATTTTTTTGTGATTGAGTTTGTCTTGTGAGTTTAGAAACCTTAAAGCTTGATTATCTATGTAGACTACAAATTCCTTAAGAAGGAGATAATGTCTCCACTTCCTCAAAGCCTATACTAAAGCATATAATTCCAAGTCATATGAGGATCATTTCCTCTTTGCATCACTTAGCTTCTCAATATGGAAATCTACTGGTCTTTCTTCTTGACTTAGGACAACACCTACTGCAACATTGCTTGCATCACATTCCACGGTGAAGAGTTTTTCAAAACTAGGCAACACTAACACCAGTTGAGTAGCTATCTTTTCTTTCAAGGTTTCAAAACCTCTATTTGCTTGTTCATTCCAATGAAACTTTGCCTTCATTTCACCTCTAATAATGTCCAAAATTGGTGCACATATAGCACTGAATTGCCTAATGAACTTCCTGTAATACTAAGCTAGTCCATGGAAGCTTCTCACCTCTATTGCTGACTTAGGAGTAGGCCAATTTACTATGGCTTCAACCTTGCTAGGATCAATCTTGAGATTTTCTTGTGACAACACAAACCCAAGGTAAACCAGCTCTTTCTTAACAAATTCACACTTGTCCAAGTTCATGGTTAGCTTCTCTTCATACAATCTTTGTAGCACAATTTGCAAATGATTAACATGATCTGCCCTATCCTTTTTGAAAATGAGAATATCATCTAAATATACCACCACAAATTTACCTATGAAGTCCTTCATCACCTCATTCATGAGCCTCATGAAGCTACTTGGAGCATTAGATAAGCTAAATGGCATTACATGTCATTCATAAAGACCCTATGTTGTCTTGAATGTTGTTTTCAATTCATCACCCTCCTTAATCCTAATTAGGTGGTATCCACTTTTAAGGTCAATCTTGGTAAAGTATTTGGCTTCCCCTAAACAATCCATTAGGTCTTCTATTCTAGGAATTGGAAACTTATATCTAATGGTGTTCCTATTTATGGCCCTAGAGTTAGTGCACAATCTCCAAGTACAACCTTTATTTTGGGCTAAAACGGTAGGTACATCACAAGGGCTAATGCTTTTCCTAATTAGGCCTTGGTCTGAAAGCTCTTGGATTTGTTTAGCAATCTCAACATTTTGTTGGGGAGTCATCTTGTAAGCTCCCTTGATAGGTAAGGATGCTTTAGGTATAAAGTCTATATGATGGCTTATGGCTCTTTTAGGAGGTAAGGTTGCTGGCTGTCCATCACTCACTATCCCTTTGAACTTCTTCAATAGGGCTTGTACCTCTATTGGCAAATCTGGCTACTCTTTCTTGTCTTCCTCTTTAGGCTTCATCACTAATGCAAACCCTATACCTTCACCTTCCTCAAGTGTCTTCAAGAACTATTTTTCACTTACTAAATAGACATTAGGACCTACTTCTCTTTTTCCACCTTCCTCAAGGATAGATTGGATCTTAAATGTGAATCCATCTTTCTTTAATGAGTATTCATTCTTGGCTCCATCATGAATAGCTTGTCTATCAAATTTTCATGGTCTTCCTAATAGAACATGGCATGCATCCATGGGTAGGACATCACATAACACTTTGTCCTTATACCTCCCAATGGTGAAATCCACCCATGCTCGCTCATTGACTAGGCCATGTTGGCCTTTGTTCAACCAAGTGACCCTATATGGGTTGTTGTGAGGTATCCTTTGCAATTTAAGCTTACTCACTGCCTCTTCTGACACAATGTTGTTTGTTGACCCTGAGTCAATGATCACCTTGCAAAATTTGTCCATAATCTTGCATTTGATCCTAAATAATGACCTCCTTTGGCTAGGCTCTTCTCTAGCAGGTTCTTTTATCAAACTTCTTCTTATCATCAGGTTGTCACCTACCTCTGATTCTAAGGCAACCTCTGAAGTCTTGTTGCTTGAAGTCTCCTCTTGAAGATAGTTCATTCTCTTTTCACTATTCTGTGATGATGATCCCTTCTTTGGACACCTATATGTTGGATGTCCAAGTTGGTTGCAATGGTAACACTTCATTGAGGAAAAATATGAGGAACCTCTACCTTGTCCACCAGACCTTCCTCTAGAACCACTGCTTGACCCCCTTCCTCTATTGAATCCTCCTTTACCAATGCCTCCTTCTTACTGCTTAGTGAGTTTAGACTCACCTTGTGTTCTTTGCTCTGAGTTTCTACCTTCAAAGCCTCCCCTATGGCTTATATTTTCTTTTCCTCTACCTCTGCCCCTATTACTACTTGAATCATGTTTTCTTTTTAGTTTTTCTTCCACTTTAAGGTCAAGTTGATAGCCTTGATGAACTGTCTTTGGGCTCATTAGACTGATTTCCTCTTGGATGTTCCATCTTAGTCCATTTAGGTACCTAGCTACTTTGAGGCTTTCTTATTCGATGACATGAGTTCTAAGACTAATTTTGTGAAACTCCTCTGTATAACTACTTACATCAAGGTCTTTTTGTCTTAGGTTTTGACTTTTCCTATGGATCTTCACTTCATACTCGTCAGGGAGGTAGGCTTCTTTGATTTTGACTAACATCCCATTCCAAGAAGAGATGGGGGCTTTACCCACCTTCTTCCTCTCATCCTGCACAAATTTCCACCATGTGAGAGCGGATCATCTTATCCTAGACTCGGCCACTTTAACTCTTTGAGCTTCAGTTGTTCCTTCACACTCATAATGGTTCTACATGCCCTCTATTCATTCTAGAACCACTTTTGTTTCCATCTTACCAGTGAACAATGGCAATCCTTCTAGTGATTTACCACTCAAGGCTTTCAATGCCTTTAGGAAAGGTTCTTCTTTTAAAATAGGATCAGGTTCAGGTACTTTTTCCATCTCTAACACCTCTTTACCCTTCCCTTCTACTCCTTCAACCTTCACTAACACTTCATCTGCCTTGGTTTCAATTACACCAAACTTACTTTCCAATTCTACCAATTTTTCCTTCAGGAGCCTATTCTCTTCGTCCTGATCATCCACTTTCTTTGCCAACTATGCATTGGAAAACATGGTATTGTCTCCTACAAATTCCACTGAGGACATCAACTCTTCTAGCCCAAATATTATAGGCTCTGATACCAATTTGATAGGGTCAACCTAGCTTGCTCACACTTCACCTAGTTGGAGTTGCTCAATTCCACCAACCTCACCAGGTGTAGCTATGCTCCAAGACCTCCAAGTACTTTCCCAATCTTTTCTAGGAATTACTTCTTACCAATCTCAAGGTGTTTCCAACAAGTGTTTACCTAGGAACCCTACCATTTCAATGTGTTTCCCATATGCTCAATCCTGCTATCTTGACAACAACTTGTCAATTTCTCACTTTTCACCCCCATACTATTGTGAGTCATTGCAGAGGTGTGGAGATGGAATTTACCATGCAATGTATTCAATTTGGTTCTTTTGTGGTTTTGCATTCACTATCTTCCTTACCAATTTCACCAGTTTGCCTAGAAATAGGGTTACAATGATGAGCCCCAATTAGGCCTCCTAAATCTGGTTTTTAAGGGTTTTTGGTTTTATAGTCCAAAAGACCCTGAAACAAGGATTATTTTTCTTCAATCACTCACCCATCTCTAAGATATTTTGTTGGTTTTAGTCTTCCAACTTGTCGTATAGTTCCCTAACCACAAAATGAGGGTTTGCTATGGTTTCTAGGCCTTAAATTGGCAGTGACTGATCATCTTGGTGAAATGGGAATCTAAATGGCTTGTCAAGGTTTCTCCTTATAGTTTCAACTCTATATATACCTCATGAATCTTTCCAAATGACCTAGTTAAGATTTGGTATTCACTCCTGCAGTATACACTCAATTTATACCCTGTTTTCTCTAGTCGGGTTGCTCCTGGACTTGCCTAAAACAAGCTGGTAACGATGATGAATTCTACTTCTAGAACTCCTCCTTATATATTTATACTATACATGGGGTTTCCTTCCATTTCCCAATAGGCCGTGATGGTATCATGGAAGGATTTTATAGGGCAACCATTTTTACAAGAAAATTTGCTATTTACAAGCCAAAACTAGTTGTTACGAAACAAAACAATGAAAGTACTAATACAACCTATCTACAAAGCATGAAATGAACCCAATATTACTAGAACACACCAAATAACTACAATCCAAAACTAGATCAATGGATTCAATCCATTAGTGTTAACATTTTATTCAAAACAAGACAAAAACAATTAAAACAGTCTGAAAATGAGTAGTTTCAGATTGTCATTCATACAAAATCAAACTTTTGACCTTGGTAACCATGCAAGAGGAAGTTTAAATAGTCTTCCTCATGTGTGGAGGCATCCTAGGTCAATATTCTAACCCTAAATCTACCGCTAAGCTCTTTTAGGACCAAAATTGTCATGACAACTTTTAAAAGTTGTCATGACAACTTTTACAACTTTCCACATTTTGTCTTTTCAGCCTAAACAACCTATTACAAGTAATTAATCATGACTTTTTAAATGTTCCTAAGAATAATCTAAACCTCTCTAATTCTCACACCAAGTTATGCCACTTTTGACCATCAAGAAGGCCATTTACCTACTCAAACTACCACTTACAAAGTGCAAACCTAGGAATAAAACTAACTCAACTAGGCCTACACCTGACTCAAATCAAACATTACACACACACCTTGGACCCTCTTGGAGTCCTTATTAGAAACTTGACTTGGCTAAGGTTAGTACAAGCGATGGCTAAGGTCAGTACAAGCCAAATTGTAGAAGGACTATGAGCCTAAGTCCTAGGTGCTCCTGCACTACCAATGAAGAACTTTATCTCTCCAATGAGAGACATCTCAAACTCTTTCTTCATTTCATCTGCAAATGCATGACTCATTTCATCATCTCCTTCGAAGATTATGTCATATACAAATACTTCGTAGATCAGTATCTGATCAACTTTAGATTTCAGGTATATGTTGTTGTCCTCACTTGTTCTCTAAAATCCTATTTTCACAAGATGAGAGTGTAACCGTTCATACCATGCCCTTGGTGCTTGTTTCAATCCATACAGGGCCTTGTGTAATCTACACACCATGTTACTATCTTCTGACAAAGCAAACCCATCCAGTTGCTCAATATACACTTCTTCTTCTAGGATTCCATTCAAGAAGGTTGATTTTACATCCATCTAGTATACCTTAAATCCCTTGAATGCTGCAAATGCAAGTAGCATTCAGACACCTTCCAGTCTAGCCACTGGGGCAAAGGTTTCTTCATAGTCTTCTCCCTCTTCCTGGACATATCCCTTGCATACAAGTATTTCCTTGTTCCTTATCACTTTTCCTTCTTCATTCAGATTATTTCTGAAGACCCATTTGGTACCAATTACATTCTTATGTTCCAGTTGAGGTACCAAGGACCATGTTGGATTCTTTTCTATCTGGTCCAGCTCCTCTTCCATTGCCTTTAACTAGTCTTCATCATTAAGTGCCTCTCTAGTGGTCTTATGCTCAAATTCTGAAATCATGCAAGAGTTTTCTTTCACCTTTCTCCTTGTGAGTATCCCTGCATCTTTATCTCCTATGATCTGCTTCAGATCATGATGTAGTTTCACATACCTAGGAATGACCCTAGCTAGCTCTGCTTGCTTTTCCTCTTCTTCTTCCACTTCATCTTCTTCTTCACCTACTGCAGCTTCTACCGATATAGGAATATTGAGGTCATTTTGGTGTTTTCAACTTGTTTCCTTCTTAACCAGTTCCCAGAAGGCTACACCCGGTTCATCTTCTGCTTGCTTGCTGTAGGTTTCCTCCGGCTCCTCAAGGGATTCATCAACCTTGACATTCATACTCTCAACAATTTTTTGAGTCCTGATGTTGTAGCATTTGAGAGCTTTACTTTTAGTGGAATATTCAAAAAATATTCCTTCATCACATTTAGCATCAAACTTGCTCAGATGCTCACCTCTCTTGATATAGCACTTACTACCAAACACTTTAAAATAACTCACATTAGGTGTTCTCCCATTCCACTACTCATAAGGGGTTTTGTCTTTACCTTTCTTGATGAGTACCTGGTTCATAGTATAGACTGCAATGCTCACCACTTCTCTCCAAAAAGTGTGAGCTACCTTTCCTTGGATCAACATAGTTTTGGCCACTTCAACTATAGTCCTATTATTCCTCTTTGCTATGTCGTTCTTCTGTGGTGTCCTTGGGGTAGACAATTGCCTCTTGATGTCATTCTCTTCATAGTACTTGCTGAATTCATCAGAAGTGAATTCACTTCCTTGATCAATTCTAAGATATTTTATTCTTCTGCCGCTCTCCTTCTCAACCAATGCTCTAAAGGCTTTGAACTTTCCAAATGCCTCAGACTTGTCTATCAAGAATGTAACACACATCATTCTTGAGCAGTCATTGGTAAGAATCATGAAATGCCAATCTCCTTGAATACTTCTTAGTTTCATCGGACCACACAGATTGGTGTGCACAAGATCAAGTAATTTCTTTGCTGAAAAAGACTTACCTTTGAATGTTGAGGAAGACATCTTCCCAAGTTGACATTCTCTGCACACAACATTCTCCAGCTTGTTCAACAAAGGCAATCCTCTTACTGGCTTGATCTTACTCACCTTTACAATATTATCAAAATTCATATGACAAAGTCTCCTATGCCATATCCAACTGTCATCAAACTTTTCTATTAGGCACTGACTAGTCTTGGCATTCAGCTAAAACAGGTTTCCTTTGGTCTGCTTACTAGTGGTAATAAGTTCACCACTCTTTCCAATTATTCTGTAGACTTCACCTTTGAACTCCAAAATGAGTCCTTTGTCATTCAATTGAGCAACACTTAAAAGGTTGTGCTTAAGGCCTTCCACCCAGTAGACATCATCTGCACTTCTCTTTCCATTCAGTGAGATGGATCCTTTTCCTTTCACCATGCAAGGTGCATCGTTGCCAAACCGGACAATACCACCATCATATTATTTCAAAGTCAGAAACTTCCTTCGGTCACTAGTCATGTGGTGAGAACACCCGCTATCAATGATCCACTCATTAGAGTTGTCAATGGGAGAGACAAGGGCTTTCTGGTCAGATACCTCTTCCTTGACAACTACAAACACTATGTCCTCACTCTCTTCATCCTCATATTCTTCATTGGTAACACCTTCATCCACTGCAACAAGACAATTTCTCCTAGCTCCTCCTTTATACTTTCTATACCTTTCTAGTTTATCCTTATTGTCATTGTTAGGATAGTTAACAACTATATGTCCTATCTTATTGTAGGAAAAATATTTTAGAGGAAGCTTACCTTTGTATTTTCCAGTGCCTTTTGGAAGTCTCTTAGGAAGAAGAGCTTGAAACTACATCAGAATATCCTCATCATCCATATCTCTATTTGGCCTAGATTCATAACTGGTGTTGAACTCTTTTCCTTTTCTGGTTGGTGCGAAGGAAACAGACTCTCTAAAGGCTGACTCTATCTTCTGAACACTACCATCATAGCTATTCAAATCATACGCAGTCAAATTTGCAATGATAGAGTCTAGAGATACCTTTGTCTTGTCGATAGACCTTAACTCCTAAATAGCAGCAACCCTGATTGTATAGACCGGTAACAATGATATCAGAACTTTACTGACAATGGTGGCATCATCAATTATTCCACTAGTGGTCTTGATATTTCCAACCACAGTCTTGATCCTTATACCATATTGTTGAATGGTCTCACCTTCAACCATCCTCATGTCTTCAAATTTTCCTCTAAGGCTTTCTTCCTTAGCCTACTTGACATGCTCACCACCACCATACATGGATTCTAGTTTGTCCAATACATCCTTAGGATTGTCCTTATCTTCTATATCAATGGGCTCAATATCGGATAGGCTGCTAATAAGGGCTTCCATGACTTGCCCATTTTTTTGAATCTCTATTTTCTGATCATCAGTTAGAGTGCTAGTGGGGATTACATAGGCATTCTCAACATAGCTCCAGTGTTGAGCACCCAGACTCTTGATATAAATCTTCATTCTGTCCTTCATATTTTGAAGTTATCCCTATTGAACTTAGGACCTTCCCTCTTCATCATTAAAGCAAGATCTTTTGCCTCAAGCGGTTAAGCTTATATCACCAAGGACCTGGAGTCACTCTAATACCAATTGATGAATAATGATGAGAAACTAAGGCTCTAATCAGAACTGAGAGGGGGGGGTGAATAAGTACACAAAAAAAATCCTAAACACTTTAACTTATTAAAATCCATCTGACTATTTGTCTTCACCATTGAATTTAACCATAGCTATACCAGTTAAACATAGATACTTCAAACAACTAAACCGATTAAACAAAAAAACTTAAGACCTCATTCAACAGACCCCAAGTCTTGATGACTACTTCCCCAATACAATCATTTAGCACTACATGCATAACTAACTTAATCAACAACACACAATCATCACATGAAGAACTCACAACCCATAACACAGAGATTTTTCATGTGGAAACCCAAATGCGAAAAACCACGGTGCGGATGAATACCCACAAGCTTGTTTTGAACTCTTTTGAAGTTCGCTCTATTAGGAGCCTAGTCCGGTTAAAGACTTTACAATAAGATTCTATTAGGAACCGATCCTATTAGGGATCACCCAGTTAAGGGATGGCTATAAACTTTGTTAAAGGTTACCTCGCTAGAGGATTTAAAGAACTCAATGAACTTGAGTCACCTGGTTAGAGGATCTGCAACAAACCTGTTAAAGCTACCCGGTCAAGGGATTTTCCTTCTGTTGAAATGGTTAGAAGTCAACAGGTAAAGCTTTGATCTGATAACAATAGTACTTGCTAAGGTAGATCCTTTTCAGCTCCTCTCCTCTACAATCACACTCATCAGATTGCACACTCTGGTTTGGCAAGTATCTCAACATGCAGACACAAATAGAACATTTTCCAACTCTAACAATATCAAAACTCGTCGACCTTATAAACAAAAATTAGGTTGGTAACATAAACCCTAAACCTTATGTATTTTAGGTTTACAATTTCAAGCGGTCCAAATCTGACCATCCAAACATATTACATAAAATGAAATGATCTAAATAGATCTCAAGCCACTCTGCATCATTTGATCTTCACCGCATCTGGAAAACGGTAACCCATCACGTGCTCTTCATACACCGCTCAAAAAATAGTGCATTCCTGAGGTAGGCATTCAATGCATTCAATCTCCATGCGCAAAATCCTCAAGGAAATCCTTCACGTGCACATAGCTGACATGGCATCCTGATCGTTATCCTTAAAGAACTCAAAACACCATCGGTTGCACTGCACAAGCCACACCAGAAACACTAGAGCTAAACAAGGACTACCAACTGGTAATCACACTTAGTGAACCCCGACACTGGTCCACTCTATCCTAGTTGACCAAAACCGCTTCTAATCTTCATACTGGTGCATATCGGTGTACCTGCTTGAGCACTTTATTGATAGCAATGACAACATACATTGTCACTACATCATCATATGCCAACAAAGAGCACTTCTGGTGGAGCATTCTTTCTTGGAAAGAAATTGGTTTCATGGATTAACAAATAATAGTCATGCATTTCTTTATCTACTGCAGAAGCTGAGTATGTTACAGCAGCAACTAATTGCATTCAAGTGTTATGGATGAAGCAAATGTTGAAGGATATCAGGGTAAACTGTAGTGAATCGGTAGTTATCCACAATGATAACTTTGCAACTATTGACATGTCTAAGAATCTCGTATTTCACTCTAAGACTAAGAATATTTCAATAAAGTATAACTTTCTAGAGGACAAGGTAGAAGCAAAGGAAGTCAAATTGGTTTATGTAAACACTAAAGAATAGATTGTAGATATATTCACTAAACCATTGTCTAAGGAATCATTTGAGTATTTGAGAGATAGGTTAGGGGTTTCTGCCCCTCTAGCAGAGACTTGATTGATGAATTTTTTCATCAATACGACATGCATTATCAGAGACAATATTCATTCTGGCACTAATGAGTGGTACTACTACTCAGGGGGAGTAGACAGCTTTGAGATTCAGAAGTTTATATCATTGCTTTGATTTTTTTGTCAAATTTTTGGCATTGATGTCAAAGGGGGAGTGATAGTAATGTGAAAAATCATTCAGAACCTTACAGAGATATCTATTGATTGTTGGTTTTCTTCCATAGGGGGAGACTTGTTTGGCACTTCTTGCTACTTAGATGTTTTTCACATCTAGTGTTGCCATCAATGCCAAAGGGGGAGATTATTGGTATTATGGATGAATTGATTATGTGTTGCATTGATGTTTTTTCATTGATGTCAACACTAGCTGTTATGGTTGGTTACCGGTAGACAATTTTTGGTTACTGGTAGAAGATCTTGTGTTAATGGTAGACAAGACTATCTATTGGACACTTCCGACATGTTTGGATCAGTGAAGTATGTTTGATTTCATGTGTTATATGCTCCATGAGCATATTTTGGTCAGTTGGTATTGGCTTGGTAATCGGATGCTATCATACACTCTGGTAAACCCTTACCAACACTGGTTTAAGGCTTTACTGGTAGAGCTTTCATTGAGGAATCATGATAGGATGCATAATTGGTGTTGTTGCAACTTCTTCATGTCTTTTAGGATGCTAAAGATGTTCTTTGATCGTGCTTCAACTTCTTGAAGACATTGCTTTGGCATGGTGGACCCGGAATAGGTCTGGTACCTGTCTAGGTTATGGATCGGTATCATGCTAACATGTACTCTACATGTTACCATGATGTTTCGAGATGATTTATGGATTTTTTATTGTTGTTTTGGTCTTAAGCCGACATGGCATATCATTGTAATATGGAATTATTTAATGATCTAATTATAATATCTTTTAGGTGGCCAACCTAATTGGTTTAGGCCTTAGGATTTGTATAAATAAGTGGTAGAAACTCTTTGTAGAGTATCATGGTTATTGGAAAGGTCATGGTCAAGGAATGTAATGTGCGAATATTGTAATATCATTCAGGTAGAGGAGTTGGTCGAGCATTGGTGATCAAATTGGATACAGAAGAGGATTTAGTCCTTTGGCATTGAGCTTAGCCGGGAGTGTAATCAGGCATGGTAGATGTTATTTCTGGCAGTTCACTCCATTGGATTGTTGTCCATTTATCTTGATATGGTTGTAGCCTTTCTATACTTAGTGAGACTCTTTTGTAATGAGCAGTACGCTCTAGGCAGTGTGCCTTCCTGCAAGTGCATGCCCCTTATTGTAACACATACTTTCTGGAGAAGTATCATCTGACTATGGCTAGGCTTCCCACCATGGTTTTTCACTTTCCAGGTTTTCCACGTACAAATCATGGTGTTATGTGGTATGGTTTCTTTGCATTAATTATCTGGTTAATTGTTAAGTTGTATTGTTTACTGGTATCTGTTCCTACTAGCAACTGTATGTGCTTTATCGATACTTGATTTGTTTAAGGTTGTATTGTGGATTAAAAGTTATAATCTGTTAACAACTGATTCACCCCCCCCCCCCCCCCTCTCAGTTGTTCACCGGTTATCCTAATAGAAAAGTAGTAACTTACAAGTTGTAAGGAACAAACACTTCAATAAATCATTGCATGCATGGTTAGGCAGATATAATCAATGAATATAAAAACCATAACAAATCGACCTATTTCCTTTTAAAAGATGCGAGTATAGACTTTCTCTCAAATTTATCTAAGCAATACCAATGACTAGAATACACGAAGATGAAGGATTTAATCTATATGAGCATAAAATTGAGCTAAATGGATGCAATATTAAGCTAGATATGTAAGATTAAGCTAGATATGCAAGATTAAGCTATGAATGATTAAACTAAATATGAAAAAAAGCTAAGATGCAATAATATCAAAGCACAATATTCTCAATGAACCTAGAGAAAAAACAACATAGTAACAATAAATCTCTAGGGTTTTTTGATTGGGAGATGAAGGCCTGAATTTATAGAAAATCTAGAGAGAGACCAACGGTCAAGATCGATTAATGATGAGCGGTCGAGACAATTAATGATGAGCGGTCGAGATTCTCTAAGAGGAAGCACAATCTAGAAAAACTGATGTGATTGGCTTCTTTTCTCAATTTTAAAGGAAATTGATCTAAATTTAAGATAAAATCAAAAAAACTGATTTATTTCATATTTTTATTCAATTTTGAGATTTAATTGATTTAATTACTTTTCTCAGATTTTTTGATTTATTAGATTTTCAAGATATCTCAATATGATTCCTTTTTCCAAATTTAATTCCTTTTTTTAAATTAATTTTTTTTAATGATTTAATGGCAAATTGATTTATTTTCCATGTGACATTGATGATTTAGGAATTACTTTATCAGGTGCTCCGAGTTTATTTAATTTTTTTGGCTTAGGACCTTAGTGATGTAGCCGAGATTAGGGGCCCATGGTTTAGGTGACCATTTTTAGGGTATTACATTTGCGCCTCTTTGAATTGATGTGCAAGCAGTGCATTGATTAAAAGAATAATTGATGTCAAAGAGATATCAGATTTGAACTTGATGGATTACAAACCGATGAAGAGTGAGATGTTCAACTTGATTGGAAGAGATGAAACTGAATAGGTTGATTAAAGTGATATCGATCCTGAACTTGATTGAACTAGGATTGGTTTAAGAGAGAGATACCGATGTTGAACTTGATGGATCAAGAAACAAGCACTGATCTATAACTTGATTGAACTACAATTGGTTGAGCGAGGAGATAAAACTAATTCCAAAATTGAATGAACAAGAACTGATTAGCGAAATAGAATGTCCATCTTGATTTGATATGATGAAACTGAACACCTATTTGGATTGAGTATGTGATCACTTTCAAAAAGACTTTTTAAACCATTGATTAGGTTTAAACAAATAATCAGCTTGATGAGATGCGATGAAACTGATTATCGTTAAGAGACTGATTTAGATGAAGACAATATCAGCTTGATTTAGTGCGATGAAACTAATCTACCCCTAGAGATTGATTGAAGTTCGATTAAGCTTTGATTTAAGAAGATTTTCTACTCAACTTTTGAGGAAGATTTGAATTAAAATTCTTGACTTTTCATGATGTAATCACTAATAATGATGATGTAATGAGTATGCCCCCTCGGGAGAGAAGTCGAAAGATAGTGAGATCCTATTGATTTTAGGCAATTTTATTTAATAATTTTGATTTAGTGATGATAATCTAAGCACGAAGATAAATTTGAGAATTAAATTGAGATCAAAATTGATTCGGAAAAGATTTGAGTGCAAAGTGATGTATTTACCTGAAGATGAAAGTGCCAAGTGGTCAATGTTGTGAAAATTTGACTAGAAAATTGACGTTAGATTTCGATTTCGATCTCGAAAATGGACTCAAGATGGTTGATTTAGCTAAAATTACAAATTTTGTGTCAATTGGAGCAAGTTGGAAATTTAGGGTTTTTCCTATATAAGAGGTTGAAGGTGTCATTTTCAATTCATTTTTACCTCTCAAAGTTCAAAATTTTAAAAATCTTCTCTGAAGCAAAATGGCAATTCCAGTTCAAGATCACCGATTTGAGTTCCAAAGACAACATAATCGACCTCGAAACTACCCAGCTACAGTAAGTGATCGATCTTAAGCCTCTTTAATTTCTCATTTTGTGAATTTTTTTTTGAATTTTTCATTCTGAGTTTTGTTTTAATTCATTTCTAGTCGTTTTATCGTATAGTTTAATAGGGTTTGTTGTACGCGTAACTGGCAATTTATCTTTTCTCGTGTCAACATATATGTATTGTTGTATGGTATATACCTATAAATCATATGAGTTTGTTCATCATAGACCATTTTGTCGTCTAATATGGCATGGTACCTTGTATGGGATAGTTTACTCGTACAACTCGTAAAGTTTACTCATACGAGTTTCTATTTTTTTGTGTTAACTCATATGGAAAACAACAAGTTATTTTGAAGGTCCAATCATCAAATTTTAATTTTCATTGCTGTAAATCTGGATTCTTTAGCATTTTTGACACATTCTTAGCTCAAATTTGATTTAGTGATGATTTTTTGTTCAATTTTGCAGGTTCAGTTGCCAGACATTTAGTTTCGGTATACATATCTGCCAACTATGAGATTAGTTCGAGATTTGTTAGATGCATAGAGAGGTCACATTGGATTGTGTAGATTTTGATAGTTTCTTCAGATGCTTGATATCCATGTGAATCATAGTTTGTTGACTACTTTAATTGAGCAATTCCATAGCGAGCACAACACATTCCACCTGTCGACTGGGGAGATGACTATCACTCCTGAGGACATGTATAGGATTTTGATGATACCTTTTGCTGGAGATTAGGTGGATTATGATGTTGCACCATGAAAGGATATTGAGGCTCTTAGACGCATTTTTCATGATGACACTATTTTGGATCATTCTATCACATGAGACAATCTTTTGATCAGATATGGTACACAGTTCCCTCTTGCTTGCATTTTGGCTGGTATTATAGGCTTCTTTGTGATGCCAAATAGGGGACAACAAGGATTTTTGGGTCGATGGGGTAGGATGCTAGAGAGATTTCTTACTCATCCTGTCAGATTAGATTGGGGATCATGTTTACTAGCACAGATCTACCACAAAATGTATCAGATCACCTATAGAGGGGTGAAGAGTATGGCGGCAAGTGTATTAGTTTTGCAGATTTGGGTCTAGGAGCATATCCCAATTTGTCATCTGATTGTAGCTGATGCAGGAGAGGAGGATCAACCCATTGTATATAGATATTCAAGATATATTACATAGCCCCACTTGGCCAGGACTGACTACTGGAGGTGACAGTTGGATGACATGATAGCAGTAGTCTAGAGACCATATAGGCATTTAGAGGTGTGGGATGATTGGAGGAGGTAGCGGAGATATATGTTTATGACTCGACCACTTGCTGGTAGATATCTCATGATTATTGAGCGTTTTGTGGCTAGTAGAGTTTTGAGGCAGTATGGGAGGCCACAAAGTATCTCCTAGGAATGTACAACTTATGTATGATTTACTTATTAGGAGAGGAAAGAATCGGGGCCTAGGCTGTCATATGCCCTGGCCATGCAGGAGCTAGGAGGATTACAACCATAAAGGTGGGAGTATCTGGAGGATGTTGTAGATGTGGGGGTAATTCACTAATGTAGGGATTGGTTCCAAAGACATCCATTCCCTCGATTCATAGATCTAGGAGAGCATGCCCTTCAGATATATAAGTGTGACGATGTCCTAGTGGGAGCTCAGAGAGAGGTGTCACCTAGGAGGGGAGGAGAATATCCAGGTGCAAGGAGTAGCAAAGCACCTATTGTAGGACGAAAGTGCTAGAGAGGAGAGGGATGGTCATTGGGAGAAGTTGGTGGAGATGCAGGTGGTGATAGTGGAGGAGAGGCTATAGTAGATGTTGAGATGGGTGAGGTAGTGGGCCCTGGAGGTGAGGATGATATGAGACAGGTATGATAGAGGTGAGAGGAGTAGGGTGGTAGAGGTGAGGAGGTTGGAGCAAGAGGTCAGACACCTGTAGATATCATCAGTACCTTGAGGGGTAGAGTTTGGGGTCTATAGACACAACTGGTAGTTTCTCATACTATGATAGTGAAGTGGGATCGATAGGTCCAAAGCTTGAGAGAACAACATGAAAGCCTTCAGCATGAGGTTGTTCATCAGACGAGCAGGGCAACGTATTATGTGGCGGCCTATAGTGCAATGGTCCCTGTGGATAGGCAAGTTGTGCCTTATTCATAGTATATGGCTCGATCAGAGAGAGATAGTTCAACCAGACAAGATGATGCCCCTGTTTAGCAGCCACCACCTCCTCCTCCAAGAGCTGAGGGAGAGGGTCATAGCTATATTTTGATGCTTTTTGCCATTTTTGTACTCGATATATGTCTTTCTCCGATAGATATTATAAATGACATTTTGAGATTATTTGTACCCTCTCACATTGATTTTTTTTATGAGATATGTAGACGAGTCCGTCATTTGATCTTTTTATACTTGTGTTATTGATATGAGATGATTTATGAGATGTCTTTCTATATGCATTGTACTATATGAATGCATTTCTTTTTTAGTATGTATGTATGTAATGCAGATGAATATGGATGTTTTTGTTTCTTTTTCATATGCAAATAAATGATTTGATGAATGAAAATGATGAGCTAATAATGCAAATGTTTTTTTTTTTTTTTTTATGCAATACTATGAATGCAAATGAATGCGTAATGGACTTATGGATCTATACGATATGCTTATGTATGCGACTAACATCTCATGTGGTATTTGTGATGTTGATACACAAGTACTTGATTGTACTAATGATGATGATATAGTTGACCACTTGGCAAAGAAATGATGGTTGATTCAGATTCAACTCACCCAGAAACATTGCTATCATGTTGAAATCACTTTAAATGCAAAAAATGGGATGATTGCAAACTATGACATGTATGCAAACTAGGACTGAGGCACTAGATTTTAATTTTCTTTTTATTATCAGTGAGAAAAAAATGTAGGAATAAACATAAGCACCAAGGCACAAAGAGTTGGCATGACCTGAATGTCACATCCTTTTTAATATAGCAAGCGAACATAAGCACCAAGGCATAAAGAGCCAGGATAAACTAAGTGTTGCTTGCATGCAAGAACACAAGACAAAGTAGATTTCCTTAATTTTTATATGTGTAGCGTCCTAAAATTGCGACACTTGCAATTTCGACTGCATTTCGGTCTTCATGATGGTGACACAACACAGAACCTGAATGGAGACCCTGAAACTTGCTCATGACACCAAAAACTGCATTTTCTTGCACCCTGGCCTGAACCTCCTTTGCACCCTGTTGTCCTGGGAGGTGGGACCAGAGCGCCTAGCGCCCTGGTCCCCCAGGACCATGACGCCCAGCGCCCTGGTCCTTGGGTCCTGTTTTGGGCCCAGTCTCTTTTGGACTTCGGGTCTTTATGTTTGCAAATTGGAAAATTATCTTTCCTAGTCGGCCTAAGGTCGGGAAAATCAGTCTATTAACCCTAATTGACAAGTATATAAACAATATTTTCTCTCTCATTTTTATATGATGGAAAAAGCGTGGAAATTATACTCAAGCATTCAAGCATTCCTTCAAGCAATTGATCATTTCAAGTCTCCATTCAAGGCTAAGTGTTGCATTCAAGACAAGGATTCAACCATTGAAGAGGAGATCAATTACTACATACTACTACAACATACAACATACAACATCTATACCTTCGCACATAAGGATACAAACATCCTTACAACAAGGTATTAGTACTTGTTTTACATTACAGACATTTACATTTACAACATTGCTCATTTCTTGGTTAATTCCAAAACCGGGGTTTGACCTAAAGGCAAACCCCTAATCCCTAACCCCCCAATCGTCTTCGCTTTTCTGTGTGTAGGTTGCAGGTACGCGGCTAAAATTGAAGATCTGGAATCCTTGTGCAGAGACAAACAAATCCCCCTTCGTTTCGCAGATTTTTCGGAGGACCTTGGCGCTCGGGCGCCATCGTCCTGACAACTTTCGCTCAAATTTGCAGGATAGCGTTGTATCGACATTTTACTGCTAATTCTAGGTCCGCAGCTTCATCCTATATCCCTATCTCAGTTTATAAGCGAATCTTTGTCACTTTCTATGCATTCCTAGCTTAATTTTTCTATCAACATTCTTTACAAAAGGGGGTAGCCTTGCTTTCTTAACCCTTGAAACTCATTTAGCATCCAATCTTGCATTGCGTGGGATTGGATCTTGTGGGTTTCAACCCCTCTTTTGAATGTAAAGTCTCTCCCCTAAGTGAAAACCATCAACCCTAGTGAATCTCCCTTCTCTCTCCTTGGAGTTGGAAGAGGGGAGAGCAACTAGGGTTCGATCGCGATTTTCCGCTTTAGATTTTGGTGAACCCGACGTGAACATCCTTTCTGATTATTCATAGTTAGATCTGAAAATTGGATTCCTTGATTACATTTCCATGTTTGATCTTTTGCAAAATTTTAGAGGTTAATTGCATAAAAACCCTAAATTTCCTTTTTAAGTAATTAAACTTGTGAAATGTTTAATTATTAATGCTTGTTTCAGATCTGCCCTTCTATTACAAATTATCAATTCATATTTGTGCTTTAATTCTGAAAATTAAGTGGTTAAGTGTCAAAACCCTAATTTTTGAAACCCTCTTGATTCAACCTTTGTCCGACAATTTCACTGATCAAAACATCTCCAAATCAGCTGTAACTTTGGATTCCGCAATCAAATCACAATATCTTTCATCCCTGAAAATTTGGAAAAAAGTTGCGAGGACCATGTGCACTCCGAGCGCCATCGTCCCCGACATTTTTTCCGAAATTTTGGGAGCTAGATCTTACTGTATTTTCCTACTAAAATCCAGAATTTTGGCTGATTTTATCCAATCTAACACTTTCAAAATTATAGTCAAAGTTGGTCTTGTGATTGCTCGGATTAAGGCTTCTAAACATTCAAAAATCATCGAAATTGAAATTTTGTGTCAAAATTGTGTTCTTACTGTCCTAAATCTGAAAAGTGTGTTTGCATTCATTCGAAATTTCAGTGCTTTATTCAAATTCTTGCAATCTATGACTTTTGAAATTAAGTGCTTAATTACAACAACTTTGATTTCCGCTTCCAAAATTGAATTTTGCGTGAAATTGAGTCAATTTTTAAATTTCAAAATTTGCATTGCTTTTGGTATTCCCTCTAAAATCATAAAATTCAAAATTTCAGTTTCCCTCTCTTTTTCAAAATTCAAATTTTTACATTTTTTGACAATCTTGGTAGGGTTCAATTTCGAGATTGCAACTTTAATTTGGCCTATCTACAGATCGTAAAATCACTCAATTTTTTCAGATTAGCTCTAAAATCATCATAACTTTCATCCCTGCAAATTTCAAAAAAAGTTGCTGGGACCATGTGCACTCCGAAGCGCCACGGTCCCTGACATTTTTTCTGAAATTTCGGGAGATTGTCCTGATTATATTTAACAGCTTAAATCGAGAAGATTGGCTGATTTGACTGAAAATTGCTACCTCTAAATTCAAAACTTTCTCTCTCTCTAGTGCATGAGTTTTACAACAATAAGCCCTACTTACACTATTCCCGTTAGACGAAGCCGTAGAGTTAAGTCTTTCCGAGATTTAATTACCGAGGAGATGGAACCTAATTTGAATAGCCTTTTTAACGAGGACATGGGTAATTCCTCTAATCCTCCTAATGATGAAGAAGCTCTCCATGAGGTTTCTAAAGAACAACTTTCGAAATTGGATAACCAATTTGACGATTTTCGACAATGGATGTCTCAAGAATACCCCCATAGTCAAGCTCTTCCTTTAATTGAGGGTCTAAAACATATGCTTCAAAGTGATAAGAATGGAATTGATATTTTGCGTGGTATTACACACATTGTGGATTCGAATGTGATGCCTATGAAGAGTTGTGCTGAAAATTTGGGTTATACACAACCTCCTACTCAAGTCAATCATTCTATTCCTTTGATGACTTCTATTGCTAGCGTACCTACCTTTACATCAAACATAATGGCTACTTCTACACAAGACATTCATCCTGTGATCACCAGTCATGGGGGCAATCCTTCTTCTTCAATTAACCCTCTTCCTTCATTTAATCCGACTTCTTCATTCATTCCTTCAATGAGTGTCCCTATTATATCTCCACAAATGAACATGACGCAAGGGGGCAATTCATTCAATCATTCCATTCCTCCTTGTAGTGTTCCTCCTGTCCAATCATCTCCTATGACTAATTATCATAGTGTCCCACCACCTTACTCTTTACCTTCTTTCAATAACATAACACCTCCATCTCAATCTAACACATCTAATATGAATTCTTCGACTGAAGTGACCATTAACAATCTTGCACAAACTGTCTCTTCTTTATAGCAACAAATTGCCTCTATGAATCAATCTAAGTTTAGTGTGCCCACATTTGATGTTGCGAGCCCACTTTCTCTTGACATTGTTCGAGCTATCCCTCCTAAACATGTTGAAATCCTGCATTTGGAGCTTTATAATGGTAAAGGTGATCCTCTAACACATGTTAAGACTTTTCAAACAATATGTACTGATTTTGCTTATGACCAAAGGTTGCTTGCAAAACTGTTCACTAGAACATTAAGAGACAAAGCCCTACAATGGTATTGCTCGTTGCCTTCTTATTCTATTACTTCTTTCGAACAACTTGCAAATGCTTTCATTCAACAATTTCAAAACAATATAAGTCCTAAAGTTACTTTGATTGATTTAATGCATTGTAAACAAGGTGTTAAAGAAAAAGTGACTAATTTCATTGGTAGATATAAGCATTTGTATGCTCAAATTTCCTTTCCAGTGCCTGACAATGATATTCAAAGAATCTTTATTTCTAATTTACAAAAAGATATTCGAGACAAACTTTTGATTTCTGAGTTTACTTCTTTCCAACAGTTGTGTGCAACTCTTCACAATTATCAACTGACTGTGAGTCAAATGGAACAATCACATCCTATGGCTCCGAGTGATAAGGGTGATAGCAGTCAACAACCATTTGGGAAGTTTAAACCGAACAGAGATTCCATCAAATTCAATGAAAACATCATCAACAACAATGTGAATGCAGCATCAGGTGTACCTCCTATTTCTAAATTTTTCAAGAAAGAAAGAAAGTATACTCCTTTGAATGAATCATTGCATAGTATTATGAATAAGTTATTGGAACAAAATGTGCTTACTCTTCCTCCTACAAGACAAATTGATCCTGCAAAGATTACTTCACCTTATTTTGATAACAAATCTTTTTGTCAATTTCATCGTCAGCCTGGGCATGATACTGAAAAATATTTTTCTTTAAAGGGTAAAATTCAAGATTTGATTGATAATAATACTATTTCTGTTTCTAGAGTGAATGATAAAGGCAATACATCTGTAGCTCCTCCTAATCAAAATCTTCAGATTTTCACTGATCCATTACCTTCTCATACCTCTAATGCGATTGAGACTAATGATTCCTCTCTTTCATCTGATGGTCTTGTGTCTATGACTCCGAATGTGATTAACTTTGTAGAGCAGCAAGAAAACCCTAAAGAACCTTCCATCACATTTGATTCCAGTGAAACCATTAGGGCACCTGATGGTCCTTTATACATAGTTGCAAAAGTCAAGAATACACCTTGTCGTGGAGTGCTTATTGATCCTTCGTGCATGATTAATGTTATTACTGAAGAATTTCTTTTTACTTTGCAATTGAATCATGTGATATATGACAAAATAGATGTGATTGTGAAACTATTTGATGCATTTTCTTCTCCTGCAATTGGTTCTATTACATTGCCTATTGAGGTCCATAACAAATCCCTTGATGTGAACTTTTCTATTATTCCATCTTCCGAACAATTTCGTGTGAAGCTTGGCTATCCTTGGCTATCTTCCATGAAAGCTATTGCTTCTCCTATACATAAGTGTTTGAAATTTCCCCATAATGGTGAAGTTGTTACTGTCAATCATAGTCTCTTTAAACCAGCTGAAAGAACCTCTAGTGTTCCTATTGATTACTTTTGGCCTAAACAATTCCAAGCTCTTCCTCCGCGAAGTGATCATCTTTTCAAATCTTATCAAAAGTGGAAAATAGATATGATCCTATCTCTAAGTGAACCTAGAACACCTAAACTTGATATTCCTATCATTCTTGAGAAGGAAGTTCTCCCTTTGAAAGATAAAACTAATGTCTTTCCTCAAGAAGATTCCCAACTCGTTCCCATGGATGTGATTATGTCTATGCCTAATAAACCTTCTAAAAGTAGACCTATACCTCCTCGTCATGATGGACTTGGTCTTCTTCCTAAACCAAATATTCCTCCTTTGTATGGAGCAGTCCCTCCTCCTTCTTTTTATAGAGAGAAGAGACCTTCTTCTTCTCCTATTATCCAGCCTAAGAGACCACAACCTAAACACCCAAGTGATAAGGATGAGAACATTCCTCCTCCTCAATCTTCTCCACTTCCTACTAAGACTAGATGAAATCATTCTGCACGTGAACGCCGACAAAAGCGTCGTCTTAGAGCTCAAGCAGCTGCTTCTCAAACTTTACAATCTCCAAAAACACCTTCAACAAACATTATTCCATTTTCTCCAAAATCTCCAAAACATAAGATGCATGATGGTCTTGATCCTGTGCGAGTTAAAGACCCTATTTTTATAAATCTTGATGATGATATGGATGAAAATGTTATTCATGATGCAAATGTTACTTCTCTTGCTTCTGATAGTGAATATGAACTTGTTGATATTGATAACCATTTATCTAATGAATTTTCTAAAGCACTTATCCTAGCTCCTAGACAAGAACAACGTGGCTTGGAACATGAACATAGCCCTTGTTTGGATCTTGTGATAGCTCCATCTGCTGTGTTGGATGTTCCTCCTCTAGCATGTTCCCTGCCTTCCCGAAACATTGATCAGCAAGATCGAGGGATAGATGATGTGCTAGACTAGTTACATTAGCATAGCAGATTCTCTCCTCCTCTCTTTTGTTACTTCTTCTATATGTTATTCTCATTCTTCTATTTGTTGTCCTTAGTGTTGTCTACTTGAGGACGATGCAAAGCATTGAGATCTCTTTTGGTCTCTCTCATGTTGACTCAAAAGACACATGTGTTCCCTTCTTCTAGGTGACCTTCCTTGATTGGGGAATGAAGAACAATTATGCATACATACATATGATATACATGACCTATCATACAACATACTGACCCCGAGGAAAGCGAAGTTACCTTGTGCTTTGTGTTTTGTGTCTATTATCCTTGGGTTTATCTCACACTTGGGGGCTAAATCCTTGTGATAACGTGCTCCTTTCCTTTCTCATTTCTTATGTGTATCACTACGTTAAAACAATCACCCCCGTTGAGGCGTGTGCGATCGCTTTAACATAGGGGGGCATACACCCTGTCTATCCCTTCAGGATACATGAAAATTTCTTGGAGAACTCAGCTTTGCCTTGAAAATTTTTGGTATTTCTCTTGCATGACTCATAGTGAGGGAACCTTACTACTGACAGTCATGATTCTCCCTCGTGATCTTCCCTTTTACTTTGTCAATCGAAGTTGTAAGATCCTTAGTCCACTGGGGGCTTGGTGTGTCTTGCCTCCTTGACGTGGTGAAAGTCTTTCAATATTGTTTCCTTGTACTTTATTGGAAGTATGAGCATACATACTCCTGCTAAAGTGGGGGCTAAATGTAGCATCCTAAAATTGTGACACTTGCAATTTCGACTGCATTTCGGTCTTCATGATGGCGATGCAACACGGAACCTGAATGGAGACCCCGAAACTTGCTCACGACACCAAAAATTGCATTTTCTTGCACCCTGGCCTGAACCTCCTTTGCACCCTCCTGTCCCGGGAGGTGGGACCAGAGCGCCCAGTGCCCTGGTCCTTCAGGACCAGGGCGCCCAGTGCCCTGGTCCCCCAGGACCATGATGCCCAGCGCCCTGGTCCCTGGGTCCTATTTTGGGCCCGGTCTCTTTTGGACTTCGGGTCTTTATGTTTGCAAATTGGAAAATTATCTTTCCTGGTCGGCCTAAGGTCGAGAAAATCAGTCTATTAACCCTAATTGACAAGTATATAAACAACATTTTCTCTCTCATTTGTATATGATGGAAAAAGCGTGGAAATTATACTCAAGCATTCAAGCATTCAAACATTCCTTCAAGCAATTGATCATTTCAAGTCTCCATTCAAGGCTAAGTGTTGCATTCAAGACAAGGATTCAACCATTGAAAAGGAGATCAATTACTACATACTACTACAACATACAACATACAACATCTATACCTTCGCACATAAGGATACAAACATCCTTACAACAAGGTATTAGTACTTGTTTTACATTACAGACATTTACATTTACAGCATTGCTCATTTCTTGGTTAATTCCAAAATCGGGGTTTGACCTAAAGGCAAACCCCTAATCCCTAACCCCCCAATTGTCTTCGCTTTTCTGTGTGTAGGTTGCAGGTACGCAGCTGAAATTGAAGATCTGGAATGCTTGTGCAGAGACAAACAGATCCCCCTTCATTTCGCAGATTTTTCGGAGGACCGTGGCGCTTGGGTGCCATCGTCCCGACAACTTTCGCTCAAATTTGCAGGACAGCGCCGTATTGACATTTTACTGCTAATTCCAGGTCCGCAGCTTCATCCTATATCCCTATCTCAGTTTATAAGCGAATCTTTGTCAATTTCTATGCATTCCTAGCTTAATTTTTCTATCAACATTCTTTACAAAAGGGGGTAGCCTTGCTTTCTTAACCCTTGAAACTCATTTAGCATCCAATCTTGCATTGCGTGGGATTGGATCTTGTGGGTTTCAACCCCTCTTTTGAATGTAAAGTCTCTCCCCTAAGTGAAAACCATCAACCCTAGTGAATCTCCCTTCTCTCTCCTTGGAGTTGGAAGAGGGGAGAGCAACTAGGGTTCGATCGCGATTTTCCGCTTTACAATATGAAATACTAATTATCTTGTCCACAATGACCCTTTTATCATTCATATCCTAGGACAAATTAAGCATGTATCCAGATTGCATGATAAACAAATTTACTCAAAATAGACAAGGAAATTATTCCAACCTCCCTATAGCATACAAATAAATGAAGTCGAGGTATGTGTGGTGAGTTCACCTTGATGTGAAGGCACTTATCATAGACACCCATCTTATGAGATATTTCCAGATCATCGAAATCATTCCTACAAGAAGAAAACAAAGAAAAGTATTATGCCCCAGTCCTTGCTCCTCTTAGTCGAGATAGACTTCCTCAAGTTACTCAAAGGGAATAATAATAAAAAATCAATTTAAAATATAGCACACAAAGAAAATTTCAATCATATCTCAAACAATTTTAGTGATTGTTTTCATTGTTCTTGTTTTGCTTGTTTACTCAGTCATAAAACTTTGCAGTAGTTTGGAGACAGTTGTCTGACTGAGATTGGATGATTTGGTAGTACCGATAGAAAGATGACTTGGTTAAACTGCTTAGGAAATTTAGATTGATCAGTCGATTAACCTAAAACTAGGATGTTGATCAGTTTCAAGCCATGATGGTTACAAAAAGAACCAAGGTGTCACAAAAGTAACTAAAGGATATGTAGAAGCTAAAGCAAAGATGCACGAAAGTAGGAAATAAAACAAGAAATGTCAAATTTGCGTTGATAGATGGAGTACTTCAGTACAAGGGGTGCCTATTTACCAGTTTTTCACCTTCTTGGCAGATATTATCTTCTTCTTTTTTCTTTGTTTAGGACTTTTTATGATTTTTTATTTTTTTCCAAGACCTTTTATGATTTTTAGATTTTTTTTCAGGACTTTTTAGTTGTACAGATTGCTAGAGTAGATAATTCTAAGTGTAGAATTTCTTCAAGTAGATGGTGTTGATCGGCTCACGAAGTTGTTCTCCTTCTGATGTTGAGATTTGATAAGCGCCAAATCCAAAGGCTGCAATAACAATGTAGGGACCTAGCCAGTTGGGTTCAAACTTCCCCTTTTGTTCCCAGAATTGTTGATTTTTAGGATTCTCTATCAAAACAAGGTCACCAACCTAAAATTCTTTGTGTCGAACTTTCTTGTTATAACCTCTAGACATTCTCTATTGGTAAGCTCTTAGATGATCAAATGCCACTTGTCGACATTCATCCATCAATTCTAGTTCTTGCGATTTAGATATTTTGTGATCTTCAACAGTAATAAGACCTTGCAAAGAAATTCTCAAAGAAGGAATTTCAAACTTAAGAGGCAAGACTGCTTTGGCCCCATATACCAAAGCAAAAGGTGTAGCCCCAATAGGTGTTATGATACTTGTTCTATAAGCCTATATTGTGGGATTGAGCTGCAGATGCCAATCCTTCCTAGATTTGTTGACCATTATGTGCAATATAGTCAGTACATTTTTGTTAGATGCTTCAGTTTGTCCATTACCTTGAGGGTAGTATATAGAAGGCCAATGTTGTTTGATTTTGAACTTGTCATAGAGCTCATCTAGATCCTTGTTTTTGAACTGCCCTCCATTGTCAGTCACAATTGAAGAAGGAATTCCATACCTACAGATGATGTAGTGAAGAATGAGCATAGCCACTTGTTTGTTGGTTTCTTTGATTAGCAGAACCACTTCAACCCACTTAGTGAAGTACTCAGTGATAGATATCATAAACTTGTGTGTTGGCAATTAGCTAGCATCCCTCGTGGGGATTCGCGACATGGTTTAACGGCCTCGTGTAGATTTTATGAGTCTAGTGGTTGTAACGAGAATTGATAGGTTGATATTTTGGTCCAATGGCAACCCTAGCTTGTAACAAGTGGTATCAGATCTTGGTCATAGGTTTGAATCATGCAGGCCGCAGCGAGTGTCTCTAGGAGGGGGATTGTTGGTAGTGGGCCAACATCCCTCGTGGGGATTCACGACATGGTTTAACATCCTCCTATGGATTCTATAAGTCTAGTGTTTGTATTGGTAATTGATAGGTCGATCTTTTGGTGCAAAATAAACCCTAGCTTGTAACATTGTGTTCATTAGATGATGCACAATAGATTTGGCCAATGAGCTCAAACACCCATTGTTGAAAAGGCCAATGTGTGATAAAAGGTATTAGGTCTCCTGCTGGAGCATATATGAGATTCCCATGTAGCTAGCATTTCTCACAAGTTTTAGCAAATTTTATATCATCTTTTTCCATATTTGGCCTGTAGTAGCCACCCCTTAGCAGTTTCCGAGCTAGAGTTAGACCGTTTGAGTGAGATCCATAAATACCTTCATGGACTTCTGATAATGCACATTGAGACTCTTTAGGTTGTAGACACCTAACCAAAGTACTATCTAAACCTCGCCTATATAGATCGTTAGCAATGATGACATACTGTGAAGCATTTTGAATCAGGTTTCTTTTCTCATTATGGGTAAGGTTATCAATGATAATTTGGTCATGTAAATAAGAGTAGATATGGCTATAGTGAGATGAGTCATATTCAATGATAGAATAGACCATCTGGGACTCAAGGGAATCATAAGCAGGACAATTAAGCTCTTCCACCAAGAATTCATAGTGGAACTCAGATTCTTGTTGTTGTGGTATAGATGCCAATTTAGCCATATCATCTGTTGCTCTATTTGCTAATCTAGGAATCTTGCTGAAATGATACAAAGGTAAGGTATTTCTTAAATTTGTCAACCATTCTTTTATACGGAATCCTTTTTTCATCTCAAGTTTGATATATATCATTGATCTATTTGATTATCATTTGAGAGTCACCATAGATGTATAGCTCAACAAATTTCCATTCACTAGCTAGCTTGATTCCATTTACCAAGGCTTCATATTTTGCAATGTTGTTGGTACAAGGAAAGAGGATCTTGTACACCTTTGGAATTGAGTATCTTTAAGGAGTGATAAAAAGGATTCCAGCATTAGAACACTGTTGAGTAAAAGATTCATCAAAGAAAATTTCCAGGATCACTAAGTAAGATGCACTATGGATTCATCTGAAAATTCTATGTTCAAAGGTTGACTGTCTTCAAGTGGAACATCAACAAGTTGATCTACAATGACTTTCCCTTTGATAGCTTTTCATTCTACATACTCAATGTTAAATTTTGTGAGTATCATAACCCATTTAGCCAATCTCCCTGTAAGTGTTGCTTTGCTTAGAAGATACTTCAGAGGATTAATCTTAGACACCAATTTGAGAGAATGTGAAAGCATGTAATGTATTTTTTGTGATGAAAAGACCAATGCCAAACAAGATTTCTCAATGATAGTGTAGTTCATCTCATAGGACACCAACGTCCTATTGATATAGTATATTGCTCTTTCCTTTTTGTTCTCAACCTGTTGAGCTAAAAGTTCCCCCAGTGATGCGTTGGTAGCTGATATATAGATAATCAAAGGCTTGCCTTGAATTGGTGGCATCAAGATAGGTGGATTAGTAAGATTCTCCTTGATCTACTTTAGGTGATGTTCATAGTCTTCATCCCAGTTGTATGTAACTCCTTTCCATAATGCTTTTGTGAATGGTTGAGCCTTATTCACTAGCTGATAAATGAAGTGTCTTATTGATCGGAGCCTCCCTTATAGAGTTCTCATTTGACTGGCATTCTTTAGAGGTGGCATTTCCATTATAGCTTCAACTTTTTATGGATCCACTTCAATCCCTTTTGCTAAAACAATGTATCTGAGGAGCTTGCCAAATGTAACTCCAAATGCACATTTCTTAGAATTTAGTCTTAGTTTAAATTTTTTCATCATGTCTAAGATTAGACCTAGTTCTGAGAGATGTATTGATCTTTTCATAGATTTAAGTAGGGTATCATAGACATAGTCCTCCATGTTTTTGTGCATCATGTCATGAAAGATTGTTTTTATAGCTCTTTGATAAGTAGCACCTGCATTCTTTAAGCCAAATGAAATCACATTCTAGCAGAAAGTTCCCTAGGCACAGATGAACATTGTTTTCTCTTGATCCTCAGGTGCAATTTTGATCTGATTGTATCTAGAAAATCCATCCATCAGAGAGTACATTTCATAGCCAGCAGTCATTTCCACTATTATGTCTATGTTAGGCAATGGAAAATCATCTATTCAACATGCTTTGTTTAAGTCTCTAAAATATGTGCAAACACAGGCTAATTTATCAAGTTTGAAAACAAGTACAATATTAGATATCCACTTAACATAAATAATTTCTCTGATCAATCTTCCTTTTAGAAATTTTTCTAGCTCATCCTTAACAAGTAATGCAACATGAGGATGCATTTTTTGAAGTTTTTCTTAATAGGTTTAACTCCAGGAGTGATAGAAAAATGATGCATTATGAGGTCAGGATCCAGACCTGGCATATCAATATATGTCCATGCAAAATTGATCTTTTTCTCTATGAAGAAATTTGTAAATTATTTTAGTTATTTTTCTAAAAGGGATTGAGTTACATGTATGATATGTTGAGTTTCTTTTGTTCTGATGTTCATTGGTTGTGTAGGTTCAATCAGCACTGATGATCGCTCTTGAAAGTGATCAGGAAAAATATCAAGTATCTCATCTTCAGGTGCCTCAAAGAGGTTTTCACCGTTAGGTACATCTTTTATTTTTACTATTTTCAATTCTGACACCGCCATAGTATTTTTGCCATGAAAAAACTTATTTTTCTTATTTTGATTTTTGAGACTAAGATACTTGACATCTACTTTTGTCATGTTCTCACTTTTTTCACTAGTAGAAGAGTTCATGTGTTCAACTGCATTAAGATAGCATGCTACAATATAGTCATTGGCAAAAGTAGGTATATCTATGGGTTGATCTTTTAAAGTACAGTCAATAAGCTCAAGATGTACCAAGGATAAAGATTCAACAAGTTCAAGGGAACTCATGGTATTATCATCACAACCTCAGACGAAAAAGTTGAGTTCTAAAAGACTACCTTGCGTAAGAATCTCAAGACCAGGAAGAGTTATAACACGATTATCAAAGTTTATGTTAGCATTTAGAGGATCTAACCCAACATACCTACCAGCACCTTCTTCTACTTTAGACTAGACTACGTATTGTGGTTCAATAGCAACAAGTTTCTCAGACAAAGTTTCAAAATTCATAACAAAGTAGTCATAGTTGGGTGTCAAATGGGTAATGTCATAAATAGATCTTATTTTAGAGTGATCAAAGTCAGAAGATGAAGCATTTGACTCCTCTTCAAGTGGATTAGTGAAAGAATGTATGGTATCAATATCAATATCTTCTATGCTGCAAGTTCCTTCTTGTTCTAGTTCAATGATCACCTATAGTTGACATACATGTTGACATAATCGTGATGACTCTATTAGTCTCTGTCTTCTTTCCCATTCATCTTCCTCTGGATGGATGACCAGTCCTGCTTGTCTAGCCTCTAGTTCTTCATTTGTATTCCCATATCTGATTTTCTTTATCTCATTAGATAGAGATACAGCAGGTGAGGAATTTTCCTACGCTTTTTCTTGTTTTAGTCTGATTTCTTCTATTTCTCGTTGTAGCTTTAAGCATATTATCTCTTGTGCTTCATCTATTATATCATTAGGTTCTTCAGAAGTTTCTTTGATAGATGCATCTGATAGAGGCTTTGGACCCCATTCATACTCATTTGAGTCTGTTTCTGAATCTTCTTCTTGTATTCTTCCCGTATATGTGATAGGAATGTTTAATGATGTAAATATTTTTTTAATTCCTTCCACCCCTTCTCTCATGTCTTCTAGAATATCTACTTCCTGTATTGTTCCTGCTGATACCTTTGGAACTTGATTATAAGGTGATTATTCTCTCTTGATTGTTGATTCTTCTTATTTTTTCTCATACTCATCCTGAGTTTGCTGACTATTTACTTCTTGTGATATTTGATGTAGTATCATTTTCCTCCACTTAGGTTGTTGATGAGAAGTGTGTTTTTGATTTGATGACTCCTCTAGATGGTATCCAAGTCTAGTTTTATCATTTGTAGACTTATTTTGTAGCTTGATAGGTTCGATGATTCCTTTTTGACACTTTCCTAGAGGACCTGTACCTGAATATCCCATGTGTTGGATTATCTTATAGCCTTTACCATATTGTTTGGGAGAAATTTCACAACGTTTTACTTCCCTATCCTCATTTTCCCCTTTGTAAAGACATTCGAGAACATAAGCCTCTTCTGTTTCATTTGCAAGAGAAGCAAAGGATTGCACAAAAGTACCATCATGGATGACATTTGTCATTAAATTTTGTGGCTTCATAGCATCAGATAGTTTTCCAGACTGTCTTGGTGATGGAGGAAGAGTCATCGGTGAAAGTAGTTGGGTTCCATCTTATATCCATCCATGCCAGTACCTGTGATTTTCTGTTTCTTTCCTAAGTCTTTCATCGAATTTTATGAACTCTCAGCTACAGAGGCTTCTCTATTATGAGGAACAAGGCTATCAACACACTTTTTTAAATAATTATAGGTGTAGCTTGTATTAGCAGGAACGTTGACTTCAACTCAATTGTAGGGAAATTTCAGGCATAGATGGTATGTAGATGGCATTGCTTGCATTTCATGAATCCATGGTCTACCCAACAAGATGTTATATGATAAGGGAAGGTCAAGCACCTAACAAATAACATCTCTTTCCACAAGTCCCACCCTAATCTATAATAGTACTAGACCTTTAGAGGTTCTTTCTTCTTCATCATAAGCTTTGATTGTTATTTTCTTTCTTGGATTTATATCATTCTCAGAAAATCCCAATTGTATTAGTAAATTGTAGGTACAAATATTCAACCCAACACCTCCATCTATGAAAACATGTTTGACTCGGTGTTTATGGATGAAATCTTCAATGTGCTATGGTTGGTTATGTGGATGATTTAGGGAATTATCATCTTCTTTGGAGAAGGACAAGTAGTGAGGTAAAGTTATGTGACCCACCATATATTGAAATTGACCCAAATCTAAGTCTCTAGGGACAAGAGTAGTGAGCAAAGCTTTGTCTGGGATCTCTCTATGAGAAGAAGAGATCTTAAGCAGTTCAAGAATGGAGATTTGAGTGGTAGTTCATTTTAATTGTTCAACAATGTTGTAACTAGAAGAAGACGATGAAGCCAATTGTTTAGATTTAGCCATGATCATATTTGGTTGTTTGTTTGAAGAAGTCGGTAGGTTTGATATTGTCAATGGATCTGATGAGGTTTGATCAGGAGATGAGGAACTAGCTCCTTTGAGAGTAACTTTTATTTTAGAATGGGCCACGACATTCGCAGTTCCCAGTTTGTTTTGTTCATCTTTCACTATGATCACATTGTAATATTTAGATTAGGATAGTTAAAGCATGTTGATCACATTATCATTGCTGGTATAGGTGTAATTGACTTTGGCACCTCCCTTGGATTTTGAGGAATCGCCCTGCTCATAAGCAGGTAAGGGATCTTTGAAAGATTTGTGATCAACATTGGCTGCATGATTTCCAACAATAATTTACCAGCATCGATAAGGTCTTGAATCTCATGTTTGAGTTTCATTTAGTTATTTTTTGTATGACCCTTGTTTCGATGATATTCATAGTACTCATTTTCTCTCCACCTTTTGGGTTTGACTTTAGGATCATATGGTATGGAATTGTCAGGAAATGTGATCAATTCATTTGCCAATAGAGTCTTAAGAGTTGACTCATAGGATTCTCCCAGTGGAGTGAAATCGCTTTTAGACTTTAAAATCCAAGGCTTCTCTATAAACCACTCTTCTAATTTAGATTAGGAGTGTTTTTTGTAGAACTTTCAGCTACTTTGAGAGCTTGTGTGCCACTAGTCAGATTAAATACTGTTGGTTTTGTTTTTGGTTTAACAATATCAACCACTCCATCATTAACAAAATTTATGTTATTATCTTTGATGTATTTCCTGTATTTGTTCTTCTCTTTGGAACTAGAGTTGTGTTGTGTTTCTTTATAAAGTGATATATCTCCTTTCCTTACAAGCACATCTTCCATTTGGAGAGAACTACCCACCATCTTATTGAATGAAGGGTAGACTTGCATTTGGATATTTTATTTCAACTTAGGAATCAAAATTATTAACAAAGATGTCCATCTTCTCATAATCAAGAATGGGTCGTGAATATATAGAGAACATCTTTCTCCAACATTGAAGGAAAGTGAGAAAAGGTTCTCCTATCATCTGTTTGGTATTACAAAGCTCCAACACGGTGACTGGATGACAAATGTTATAGGAGTATTTCTGGAGAAACAATTCAACCAGCTCCTCAAAAGATTTAATTCCCATAGGAAGGCTTGAAAACCACTACATAGCTTGTCCTCGTAGACTTCTTGAAAAGAGACGCATGAGATATGTTTGTTCATGCATGAAATTCATACATAAAGCACAAAATTCTCAGACATGATCTTGAGGATCTAAGTTACCGTCATATTTGTCAAACTTAGGAATTTCCACTCTTGAAGGAAATGGAGGTATGTAAAGGTTCTTTTCAAATGGGAATGGGTAGATCATGTCCAAAGAATATTGCGTAAATGATTTATCCTTGTTTTTCATTTCCTTGATTTCAGTTTGCAATGCTTGCAATTGTTTGGTTACCAAAATTAATGGAGCATCTTCTTCTTTAGTGATAAGGCTTTCAATGTTATAATCAATGGGAATTTTAGCACCTTGTTTTTCCAACTCTAGAAAATGCTCTTCTTTTTCTCTGGCCCTGATAATTTTCATCATTTTTCAGAAATCCTTATCCTTTTGATAGTTAATTATAATAGCTTTTGTAGGTTCAAAATCTTCAAACTCGATAGATAAGGAGTCACTATATGTAGCATGGGTGCTAACATTATCATGAGTATTGTGTTTAGCAACTTCTCTTTCTTGCCTTTCTCCAAAACATGGTGGGAGATAAGGGTTGATAAAAAATGGTATACTTGACGATGAAGATTTGTCAGAGACGGGATCTTCTACAAAGAATGGATTACCATGCAATGAAAAGGACTATCCCTTACCTTTGGCAACTATCTTAGGAGAACTTTTGGTTTGAATAGGCATTTATATTTGATGTGACCAAGAGCTAGGAGTGATACAGAAGTCAAGATCAAACCAGAGCTAGTTGTACATTTGAGGTAATGATTGAGTAAAGTGATTGAGACCAAGTCTAGTTTCAAGAATGATCTATCCTATAAGACGTAATCTAAGAAGATTAGGTTGATCAGATTGATGTATGATTGATTGAACTAGCTGAGATATAATAAAAAAAATCGTGTAACACAATAGGAGTACACTATCAATATTTTTTATGTTCAAGATGAGAAAGACTAGATATACGCTCACTATAGACTAATTAAGCAAGTATGACAGATCTAGAAAAGCATGCAAAAAGATAGGTCTCTGGAATGACAAAATCAGAGGTTCGTATGATAGAATAATATGACCTAGATGATAGTATATTGACCTCCAAATGAAAAAGACAGTTTCTTGTACGAGTTATTGTTTAAACTTGTAGGATAGTTTAGACTTACTCAGTTAACAAAAAGACAGTGGTAATAGTGACTCGTACAACAATTTAGACTTTCTCAGGTGACAAACTGGCAATGTTGAACCTCACTCGTACGACAGTATGTGTATGGGAATATGACAACACTTAGAGGGCTATATGAAAAAATAGAAGACTTGTATGACACAGGACTAGACAAGGATGAGTTTCTGACAAGGACAGAGTTTTGACCATCGAGTTTTTAATATTTTGATTATTTTCCTAGTTTCAGGGTTTCAATCTCTATTTCAAGGACAAAAACATAGCAAACATGCAAGATGTAAAGTGACTTCAAGCATAGCATGCTAATTCCAAGGAATTTGGCTGAGAGAGAAAACATTTTCTTGCAGACTCAAGGACACACCCAATAGCTAATAAGAATACGGTCGTTGAGTCTCATGCAATGGATTCTCAATGCCATAGTAGCTGACTCCAAATGATAATGGGGGCACGATATTGCAAGTATCTTGGGAGAGTTACTATCTCTCTTGAACAAAGATCATCCCCCTTTCAGAGGTGAACTGGGTAGCTACTATCTTAAAGTTCTTAGTAAAGACTTCCATTCAAAATTACCCTTTGAAGTCGCGCAAGCACGATTGAGGCCTATAGACCGACAAGGTACCAAAACAAGATTTAGTCACACAAGCATGATTGAGTTCGCGAGGCCCTACAAAATGCCCAATGTGAGAGATCTCAAATAGGAAACTCAAATAATCCCATCCTCCAAGACATTAATCCCAAAAGGCCTATTTATTATAGTGAGTTGGAATGATTGAGTCTAGTTGTACTCACTTGGGTCTTTCTCATAGGGTGAATACGTTTTCCCACTATGACAGGCCCGCTAAAGGAATACAAATATCAAACTAGAAATGCTTCAATGGTTTGGATTTCAGATTGTCTCTAAAAGCACCAAGACGAATACACAATGGCAATTTAAGTGCCTAGAAATGAAATAAAGAGTACACAAAGTTTACTTGAATCTCCTCAGGAAACCTACAAAAACAACACATCAGTAGTCATGTTGTTTTTTATCAATGGATTCTTTAACAGGCATAAGTTTGATTGATAGATTCTTTGACAAGTGTGAACTGCAAAAAACTAGTTAGGTTCTGAAAAAAAATCTCTCAGACAGACATAAAACAAGCCAAGATTAGCATTAGTACCATCAAAATTCAATGAAAAAAACCCTAAAAATCACACTGCCTTTTAATACGAGAAAACATAATGTTGTACTAGTATTCTCACCAAAGAGTGCGACAATTTACCACAAACTGTACGAGAGGACATAGATTATCGTACTACCCCCTGTAAAAATTCGTACGAGTTTTAGTACCAATTGTATTGACAAAATCCAAAAAATAAAAATGAGCTGATCTACAAGGCCAAAAATTGTAGTCTCGACCCCCACGATGGGTGCCAAAAATATGTCTGTGAAAAGTTGTAACCTACAAGTTGTAAGGCACAAACACTTCAATAAGTCATTGTATGCATGGTTAGACAGATATAATCAATGAATATAAAAAATCATAACAAATCAACTTATTGCCTTCTAAAAGATGTGAGTATAGACTTGCTCTCAGATTTATCTAAGCAATACCAGTGACTAAACTACACCAAGATGAAGGATTTAATCTATATGAGCATAAAATTGAGCTAAATAGATGTAAGATTAAGCTAGATATGTAAGATTAAGATAGATATGCAAGATTAAGCTATGAATTATTAAAATAAATATGCAAAAAAGATAAGATGCAATAATCTCAAACTACAATATTCTCAATGAACCTAGAGAAAAAACAACATAATAACAATAAATCTCTAGGATTTTTTTATTGGGAAATGAGGGCCTTAATATATAAAAAATCCAGAGAGAGACCAATGGTCGAGATCGATTAATGATGAGCAGTCGAGATTCTCCAAGAGGAAGCACAATCCAAGTGAACCGATGCAATTGGCTCCTTTTCTCAGTTTTGAAGGAAATTGATCTAAATTTAAGATAAAATCGAAAAAATTGATTTATTTCATATTTTTATTCAATTTTGAGATTTAATTGATTTAATTGCTTTTCTAAGATTTTTCAATTTATTAGATTTTCAAGATATCTCAATATGATTCATTTTTTCCAAATTTAATTCTTTTTTTTAAATTAATTCCTTTTTTCAAATTAATTCCTTTTTAATGATTTAATGGAAAATTGATTGATTGATTAAATATGCTAGGATATTCAATTAAATAAATAGGATAATTGATTAAAATGATTTACTTGGAATGATTAATTAATTAAATAAATATTTAATTAATATAGAATGATTTATTTGCCATGTGACATTCATGATTTCGGAATTAATTACTTTGGTGCTCCAAGTTGATTTAATCATCTTTGGTTAGGACCTCGGTGATGTAGTTGAGGTTAGTGGCCTATGGTTTAGGTAACCACTTTTAGGGTATTACATACATCATTTTGAAACTCAATTTAGAAATGTCACTTTTATGCAGTCAGAGTTAAATAGTTTTAGTGGTGTTGGCCAATTCCTTTATAAAAGTGTGACACAACATTGTACTTTTACACCATAGACCTTCTATACTATTGTTGCTAGTTTGGTAGTTCAACCATTTTAGGCTAGAATTTAAACATATAATAGTTGGGAATTTATTGAGTAGAAATATGCTCCCTAATGTTGGCCTTTTTTCAAAATTCAAAATGAAATATGTGAAGTTGTGTATAACAACAACTCTCACCCCCTGATTTGAACATCTATATAAAAGCGTTGAATTCCTATAATATAGTTGATAAAAGCAATTAGGCATCTTTAAGGAATTAGAGGAGAGATTTGAAGAGAAGCATTTAGGCTAGAAATCATGGTCAAGTTTATGTGTTCTTCAATGAATGAAGGTAAGCATTAAATCCTATCAAGCAACATCAACCTTTTGTCAAGGCTTAAATGAAAGAATATCATACCAATGGTATAATTTGTCAATTCAACATTTTCTCAAGGATTTTAGCATCTAACCTACCAAGGGTAAGCTCTATTTTATAATCATCATAATTTTAGTGGAGGTTAATTCCTATATACGGTTTGATTTAGGTAAGTCCTTATACAACATAACATGTTCCTCTCTTCTCTATGTGTTTGTTATAGATGAAACTATCAAAGTCATAGATATGTACAATCTGGAATGATACATACATTTGAATATTTTTAAAAAGTAAAAAACCCTAGTCTATGCTCATTTACACATGGTAATTACACTTTTTTGCTAAAGTTTTTAAGAACTAATATGTAGGGAATCCTAATCCAAAATTTTATGTTTTGGCTAATGGAGGCACCTAGATGTCTATGGAACCTAGAACCCTTGACTAACATTTTAGGCTCGAATTAGAGTGATAGGTTCCTCTCTATATTTCATTTTTATTTTTTGTGCTTATAAGTTAACTTTATGTTGCGTATCTTTAGTTTTATGCTAAATCTTGTCAACTTCCTAACACTTTACCTAGTTCATACATCATTTATCATTTCAATCATATCAATTCATATCAATCAAACCAAAAAACAATTAATAAAAGGCATATCTTTCTTAAACGATTGAACTTGGGAATAATTGAATGTTCTCTAATGAATGGTGCAAAATGATTTATAGTTTATATGTTTAACCTAGTGAAACCCTATTTGTGTAAGGAAAGAGCAGCCTAGAAAACGCCTTCCACGGTGATAAATTCTAGGAGGAAAGAAGTAGAGATGACTTTCAATTTCAGATTGCAGTCATTAAGATGCACATTTCCAGAATAATAGAGAGGAATATAATAAGATTCACACACCTGGAGAAAAACACAAAATATATGTGGGAAAATACTTATGGCTAAAAATCCCACCACCAAAGAAGAAAAAATTGGCTTACACTAAAATTTCTATTACATACAAGTTATAGATTCCTCTCTCATGTGTACATTCACAGTCTCTATTTTGGTAGCCTTCAACTAGATTGTGTTCAAACCTGAAGTAGACAGTTACAGACATTTCTGCAAAATAGTCTTTTCAGCATCCAACAAAACCACCAATTTCCAACCTAGTCACCCTCATCACTCAACCATTTGAATCATTTCTTCTCATAACTTTTGGTCTACAAGGAAACCCTCAATCACCCTTAGCATGCAACCATCAAAATAAGTCTATATCGATTTCTAGTTTGCAAGGCAATCATCTCTGGTCACAATAGACTACTCATCTACTCAGCAAAACACATGCTTCTGCAACTACGCAACCTAATCTTACAACCATTTCTTCTATCATTTTAGCTTCTGTAACTCATTTGTTCTCAAAAATTTGTTCTACCTGATCTTTGATACCCGATAGTGTTGTGTGTAAAAAATAAAAGTTTCCACACTGAAGTGCTCACTAGAGAAACCAAATACCATCTAATCAAGATTTCAACCATTAATTTTGAGACACGCATTCTCCACATTCTCCCACTTGATGAAGCACTTATTGGTATCTCTAGAATATTCAAGATTGAACAACATCTAGAACGACAACCAAAATGACTACTCCCATCCAACTAACAAACCCATAGGATTGAAAAATATCACCCACAACACGTGCTAAACCATCCAATCACACATACCTCAGAGGTATCAGCCATCAGTAAATTCATGCCATCAACATAAACAACCCATAACTTGCAACCACAATCTCCATGTGCAATCCAATCAATGAAGATTAACACATCCATAAACTCCCACTGCATGGGTATTGCTAAATCTAAAAGATCAAAGGCATATAGAGTCTACAAATCATAACACATAGAAAATGTAACCATAGTACCAAGGACCATCCACAAAGATAAGCACATCCTACAAACAACATTGCTACAAGAAACCATAAATATATAGCAATTACTTCTACATACACCTCTAAGTGTCAACTGTGACAAGTAAGATCTCCTTTACAACCCCACAAGAATATCAAACTACTCCATTTCCAATTTCAATAAATAATCCACTACCATTCCCTATGTTAAGAGATAAACATGTTATCCATCTCTCACAATGCATCTTCTGGAACTATATCATTTAGCTCAAGATCCATAAATTTAAAAGAAAAGCATAAAGCACCTGAGAAATTATGGGCAATACCTCTTAGTTGATAAACTACCATGTAGACCAAGAGTGGGAATAAGAATGCTCCTCCAAGATTTCAAAGTCATCATGGCTTATCCAAGAGAAATATCCTCATAGGTTTCTATTGAACTCACGTTCAACCAAGGTGTAGGCTCCTCAGACTTCAAGCTAGAATCTCATCAAGAGAAACCATCTCAACATACATCTCTCTTCTCAAAATAAATACAGCCTCACCTAAGTCTCTATGTATCCATGAGTACCACCAATTGATCAATTCATGCCAAACTCAAAATGCATATCTACACTATCATGAACTTCTCAGGCATATGACCAATGCACCTAACATAAAAAGAACTCACCAAACCACTGCCAAAGCTCCAATTTGCAAAATATGAAACCCATCATGACATCATGATCTAGCCATCCCCTCTTAGGAGATCATGGTCCAAGTGGAAAAACAATGGTCTCAAGAGAAAATGTATCATGCCAAACTCTAAACTAGTCTCAAGAGTGTATCATGACATAATAACATCATACTCTAAACCAACATCACATGTCAAGCATAACAACACCTCAAACAAGGACTCCTTGAGCCCTCAAGATGTAAACATATCATGTAGATAACCATCTCTTACAAGTGTACTTGTAGATATGGAAGACCCTTCTACAGCAACAGGATCTAATGAATCCTCTAAATATCTGCACATTGAGAAGATTATTCACCATCCAATGGTGAATATGAAATCATTGGTAAAGCTCCCACTAAACCGCAGTATCGAACTCTCCAAGAATCGTGACATAACATCTCCTAATATGAAAATCTTCTAGGTCCACACACACAAGTGTACTGCTAGTCACACCAAGTGAAATTAACATCTCCAAACCAAGGAAATACACCATTCTGTAGGACCCCATAACCGTAATAACCCACCAAAATTGATTCAACAAAAATCGAGTATTATTTTTTTTGTTTGTTTAATGTAATCACTATATTTTATTCAATTGCATACTCTGGGCATCCATTCATTTAGGACTAGGCATTCATCCATCCAGGATGACCATCTAACCATACGGGTTAGGCAATTGTCCATACGGGACATAAGATTCCATCTATCCAATACGGGATAGGCATCTACCCATACGGGGTAGGCATCTATCCAAACAAGATAGGCATCTACCCCTACGGGGTAGGCATCCATCCAAACGGGATAGGAGATGCTCTGGCCAGAGACTTAGACTCATCGGGACCATTTGGGTCCTGATCCACTCACTAAGTACTACACTCTTCTAACAAGAGTGCACCGAGGTCGCCGTCCTTAGGAGTAATTAAAATAATACAAGCTTGAATTCCGCCTCGGAATTTGGCTTAAAGCCTTGGGAAGTCAAGTGAATCCATACGGGATTCCTTTCGAGTATGCATTGAATTTTCTTTTCAGTTTAATTATCTTATCTTTCAATTAGGATTTTTACACAACCAAGCCTAGACCCCACCCAGGAATGCCTGAGTACGAGGGACAACTCCATCCCAAGACTGCCTACATACCCGCTTCAGCACGGGATCAAGGCGTAAAGTATGTAGTTCTATTTTCTATTCTATGGTTTGATGTAAACTAATTTGTGGGTATGCAACCCTTTCTAGGGTCAGTGTCCCAGACAGTTTCTCTGCGGTTGCTACCCACGATGGTAGCACTTAAGCGAAGGCTCAAGATGGCCTATTGCTTGTGGCCTAAAAAAAATAACTAGATCCTAATACTTATCATGAGCGTCACCCAATTGCAAATCACCAATATCCCTTCAAGATAAAAAAAGAAATCAATTTCATGAGAGCATTTAACTTGACCATCCCTAAAAGGGGTTTACTATGGTTTATCTCAACGGATGTGAAAATCATTTAAAAGTTATCTTATTAAATTATCGATCCAAGGGGGATTACCCACCCCTTGGATTTTAACTTCCAAATGTCCCTTATTACTCCCCGACGATTTATAGGGACGATGCCACAAACGTCGTTAATGGAGCTTTATTAGGCGTTAAGTGCAGTAGTTCAACACGACGGCATTACCCGTAAGCGTGACCCAGAGGCACCGTATATACCGAACGCTGCTAGTTTTGGTTTTCCAACTTCCTTTGTTTAGTTTTCTAAACTAACATCATGCTTGAAAATATAATTATGAAAAGGATGTACATAATTTAAACTTTAAATACTATTAGAAAAAGAGAAATATCATTATTCTACAATTAAATGAATTAATACATGTATTGGCATGGTAATGATTATTGTGAACTTATGAGTAATTGCATGAAAATAAGGAATATGAAATAATAATAATGCAATGCAAAAGTAACGCCATTTACATACAAAATGCAGAAATGTTTTCTCTTATCGCGAGACTAATTAATTATAAGGTTACAAATTTCCCATGAGTGATTAGCTTAGAATTTTTGAAAATTTTTTTTTGGGCCAAATTCAAATAATAATGAGACTTACTTATTTCCAAAATCATGGATCAAATAATCCAATAATTCTCTAAGGAATTGAAACAATACATTGAATTCAAACTCTTTGCTAATTTTAAGGAAAATAAATTTAACTAAACAAATATATATAAAAAAAATTATCTTAAATTTAATTTAAATGATACACATAAAAAAAAATAACTTAAATTTTTAATCAAGACGATTTAAAATTTCCATCGAAATTCTTTCATGGTGTAATCATAACCGAAGTTTGTTTTATTTATAGAAATTAGGGGGTGGGGACCACGGGTCCCATCACTCCCTGCGGTCCTGCATGTGCAGGCCCATAGGGGTTGAGGGGGCCACGTGGTCCCCTCCACTCCCCTGCGGCCACTTACAGTGACTGCAGGGTAGTGGGGGCTACCACTAACCCCGACAGTTTCGATACCACTGCCCTGCGTACTTTCTGGTATTTTCGGGGACTATGCCGAATGCAGAAATAAATGCAGTATATTATAATGATAATGTGGCAGTATATTATAATGATAATGTGGCATTAATATTAGCATATTAACATTGGAATTATATATATATATATATATATATATATATATATATATATATATATATATATATATATATATATATATATATATGGTTTCATATTTCCTTACAAAAGAGATTTTATTTAAGAAGGTAAGAACAACATAGATGAGCAAATAATTGTGTTTTTTTTTTTTGATTGATTTTTTTTTTCTTTACAGAAAACAGGAGTTTATCATTTACAGAGAGAGAGGGAGAGAGATTTATCCAGCCATCACAGGGAGGGAGTTATTTCCCAGACTTCTCAGGAAAATTGTTTATTTCCAGGATTCATTCCCAGAGTTCAGGAGGATTTGTTCAACTGATATTTACAGTGAGCTCTTTGTTCAATTCATAGAGAGATTAAAAAAAAAAAAAAACACAAGGAGGGAGTTTAGAATGGTCATAGAGAAAATATTCACAGAGATAAAAAGAATAATCATTAAATAAGTACAGAGAGAAATTTAAAATAATCGCAATGAAATCTATCCTTACTTTCAAATAATTTCTTTTTTTTTTTTACAGAGAATTTATATAATCAGATACAAAGGAAATAATCACAACGAAATCTCTTTAAAGGATGAGATTCAGATAACAATAACTAGAGAGATGATTCTAGAGAAAATAATATTCATTCAATAGTTTATTCCTTTATAATATTCATTCAATAGTTTATCCAAAAGAAATATAATAGAGTTTGTATTTTAATCCAAAGGTGGTAAAGGAGGGTTGTGACATCCTCCCCCCCTTAATTTGTGCATCGTCCCGATGCACTTATTAAATGCATTCAAAAGAGTTTATAGTTCATGTTTAAAATAAAAAAGGAAACAACTGCTGCATCTCCTTAGTGTCCTCCCATGTGGCATTCTTTTCATCATACTGGTCCCATCGCACTTTGCATTGATCAACCTCTCTGTTGCACAATTGGCACTGGCACCTCTCCAAGATTCTGAATGGCTCTATCATTATTCCTCCCATTTCTTGGACCTGTAAAGCATCCCAATTCAAAATGTGTTTCTCATCAGGTACATACTTTTTAAGAAGAGATACATGGAAGACATCATGGATTCGGCTCAATTGGGGAGGTAAGGCCAACCGGTATGCAACTGGATTAATTCTTCCCAATATTTCAAAAGGTCCGACATAACGAGGTGCAAGCTTAGTCTTTTTCCCAAATCTTATGGAACTCTTGTGTGGCCTAACCCTTAGGAAGACTTTCTCTCCTACCTCAAACTCCCTTGGTGTTCTGTTTTTGTCTGCATAACTTTTCTGCCTATCTGAGGCTTCCTTCAATCTTTGCCTAATTTCCTTAGTTTTCCTTTCCATTTCTTTCAACATATCTAGCCCAATAATTACTCTATCTTCAAGACTATCCCAACTCAAAGGTGTTCGACATGGTCTACCATACAAAGCTTCAAAAGGTGCCATTCCCAAAGATGTTTGATATGTATTATTGTAAGCAAACTCTACCAGAGGTAGGTACTCTTCCCATTTCCTCTATTGGTCCATGCAATACATGTGAAGCAAGTCTTCCATAATCTGATTTGTCCTTTCTGTCTGACCGTCGGTTTCAGGATGGTATGCGGTGCTAAAATTTAGTTGAGTTCCTAGAGCTGATTGAAGAGTGGTCCAAAACCTTGAAGTGAATCTAGCATCTCTGTCTGATATGATTTTCTCTGGTATTCCATGCAACCTAGATATTTCCTTAACAAAGCGTCTAGCCAAGGTAGGTGCATCATCTGTCAGATTTCCTGGTATAAAGTGTGCCACCTTAGTGAGTTTGTCAATTACCACCATTATTGCATCATGCCTAGAAGGTGACATGGGTAACCCTTGCACAAAATCCATGCTAATAACTTGCCACTTGTGTTGAGGTACATCGTGCAATTGCAGCAATCCAGCTGGGTGTCTATGTTCTGCCTTTACTCTTTGACACTCCAAACATTTAGCTACATACTTGACAATATCATTCTTCAACCCTTGCCAAAAGTATAACTTCTTTAGATCTGTATAAAGTTTGTTAACTCCTGGGTGCCCTGAATAAGGGGTATTGTGAGCCTCCGACAAGACTACTTCCCTTAAGTTCCCTGAATTAGGAATATAGATTCTATTATTGTATCTGAGCAACCCATCTTCATCTAATGTATACCCTTCGACCTTAGGATCAGTTGGATTGTGTTCTAAAGTCAATTTGACTTGCTCATACCATGGGTCATGTCCTTGTTCATCCATTACTTTCCTTTTGAAAGAGGTTTTGAATGTTGCTATAGTCATCAAGTGTCTCCTCCTACTTAAGGCATCTGCCACCCCATTTTCTTTCCCCTTAATATATTCAATTTCAAAATCATATTCACTTAGAAACTCTAACCACCTTCTTTGTCTGGCATTTAAGTGAGGTTGGGTAAAGATGTATTTTAGTCCCTGGTTATCTGACTTTAGCTCAAAGGGCTTCCCTAGTAAGAAGTGTCTCCATTTTTGTAGGGCATGCACAATTGCTACCAATTCTAAGTCATGGGGTGCATAATTGACTTCATGAGTCTTTAGTTTCCTAGATTCGTAAGCTAGTACCCCTTCATCTTGGACAAGTACCCCTCCTAACCCTTCAATAGAAGCATCAGTTATGACTGTGAAGTGTCCATTCGGATCTGGTACCTTTAGAATGGGTGTTGAAGTTAGTTTTCCCTTCAAGATTTGAAATGCCTTATCACTTTTCTCGGTCCACACAAACCTTTTGCCCTTCCTTTGTAATGAGGTGATGGGATTTGCTATCTTAGAGACTCCTTCCACAAACCTCCTATAGTAACCTGCTAGCCCCATAAAGCTTCTTACCTCTGAAACATTCTTAGGGATTGGCCATTCTACTATCGCCTTTATTTTATCTAGGTCGACTGCTATTCCTTCCTTTGATATTATATGCCCAAGACAGTGAATCTTTTCCTCAAAGAAGGTACATTTGGACAATTTCCCATATAACTTATGTTCTCTCAACCTTTGCAAAACAATTTGTAGGTGCACTAAATGTTCCTCTTCATTTCTAGAGTAAATCACTATGTCATCCAGAAATACCAAAACAAATTTATCCAAGTAGTCATGGAGTACACTATTCATTAGGTTCATGAATGTAGCTGGGGCATTAGTTACACCAAAAGGAACTACTATGAATTCATAATGTCCATATCTAGTCCTGAAGGCTGTTTTCGGAATATCTTCCTCCTTAATTCTGAGTTGATGGTACCCTGACCAGAGATCTATCTTTTAGAAAACTGCCGCTCCTTTCATTTGGTCAAAAAGATCCTCTATGCGAGGTAAGGGATACCTATTCTTTATTGTGACTTTGTTCAACATCCTATAATTGATGCATAGCCTTAAGGTTCCATCCTTCTTCTTAACAAATAAAACTGGCGCTCCCCATGGTGATACACTTGGCCTTATTAATCCCTTAGCTAAGAGTTCCTCTAACTACATTTTGAGCTCTTGTAATTCAGTTGTGTTCATCCGGTAAGGTGCCCTTGATACTGGTTCAGCTCCTGGGAGTACTTCGATAGAAAAGTCAAACTTCCTCGTAGGGGGTAAACCGGGTAATTCTTCTGGAAAAACATCCTTAAAATCCTTTAAGAAAGGGGTATTTTCAAATGTTGGTGTATTTTCCTCCTTTCCTTCATCAATTTCAACCATATATATTTGTCCTCCTCTTCTCCTTTCCTTCTTTAATTGCATTGCTGAGATAGTTTCTATATTAATGGGTTTAAACTTTCCTTGGATTTTGACCCTTTTCCCCCCATCATCCAAACATTCAACAACTTTGTTATAGCAATCTACATTAGCTTGATGGTCTCTTAACCAACTCATTCCCATAATTACATCATATAATCCTAGGGGTGCCACATAGAGATCTACCCTTGTTTCGAACTCAGGGAATTGTACCCTTGCCCTCGATAAACACTTAGTTACTTCCCTAGTTGCCTTATCCCCATATTGAACCGTCCATGATGACTCCATTTGATTAACTTTAAATGCATATTTGTTTACTAATTCAGGTGAGATGAAACATTCAGATGATCCAGTGTCAATTAGAATTGATATTGGTTGTTCAAATAGTGTACCTGTAGTTTCCACGGGAACATTCTGGTATCTTCCTCTTTGGTTCCTAACCGCTGCATGAATCCTTTGTTGGGGCCCTTGTTGGGGTTGATTGGCCCTAATTTGTCCTTGCATCCTGGGGCACTCTCTGGCAAAATGGTTTTCCCCGCACATAAAGCATCCGCCTGGAGGACCCTTCCTACCTTGATTTCTAGGGGGATCATTGCTTGTTTCATTGCCCCTGGGTGGATAAGTTATCTTGTTCTGCTGGTCATTCCTGTTATAGTTGCCCCTGTTATTATTGCCCCTGTTATTATTGCCCCTGTTATTATTGCCCCTGTTATTATCATTTCCATTCCTCTGATATTGATTAGGCGGTGGCCTCCTTTCGGAAGAATTATTTCTTTGACCCTTGTTGAAATTAGTGTTTCTATTGAATTCTTGCTTCCTTTTAAATGAGTGGTTCCCATTATAGCTCCGCCATGCTAGTGTTTGAATCTTCCTCTCTTGCCTTAGGGACTTTTCGAGTACTTCATTCATATTTCTGGGTCCATGCATGTCAACCTCTGCCCCTATGTTGGTATTTAGTACCAAAATGAACTTCCTTGCTTGGCCTTCTTCATCCTTTTGGTACATAGGCACATATTTAAGCAACTTGGCAAACTTATCCCAATATTGTTGAACGGATAGGGACCCTTGATGTAGATTATGGAATTCTGTCACTTTCTCATCAAAGAACAATTGAGGGAGCCACCTATCTCAGAAGTGGTGAACAAATTGATCCCATGTGACCATATCCCTGTTATACCCATTTTGTTCCTTGGCATTGGTCCACCAACTAGCTACCTCCCCTATGAGTTGATAGGAACCCCATAAAGCCTTGGTTGTTTCGCTAAAATCTCTTAGCTCAAAATATTTTTCCATTTCATTTAGCCAATTCTCAGCCCCTTCACCAATCTGCCTCCCATCGAACTTAGGAGGGGTGATTTTCTTTAAATCCTTGGAGAGTTCCAATATGTTATTTTCCTTCCTATTACCCATCACATTTCCTTGATTGCTACTAGGGTTTCCATTTTCGGTACCACTTCTATTCTCATAGTCATTCTGCCTTTCCCTAAGGTCCTGAAGTGAATGTTCCAAGAAGTTGACTTTATCTCTTTGTTCGGTTAGAAGGTCGATTATAGCTTGGACCCCATCTCCGTTATTCCCTGGGTTGTGTCGATCCTCTTCATGATCTTCCTCATGGTTTTCTTCATGGTTTTCCTCATGGTTTTCCTCATGGTTTTCCTCCCTTTGACTCCTAGTACGTCTTCCATTACCCCTTCCTCTTCCTCTTCCTTTTCCTCTTCCTCTTCCTCTTCCTCTTGCCATTCTAGGTTTTACCTGAAAGTTAAATTATGTAGTTAGTTTTTTTTTTGTTTTGATTTAGGATTAAAAAAAAAATTAAAAAAAATAATAATTTCTACCTTAGTTGAATAAATTGAAGTGAGCACAAGGCCTAGATTTGAACCTTTGCTCTGATACCACATGTAATAACCCACCAAAATTGATTCAACAAAAATTGAGTATTTTTTTTTTTTGTTTAATGTAATCATTATATTTTATTCAATTGCATACTCTTGGCATCCATCCATTTAGGATTAGGCATTCATCCATCCAGGATGAGCATCTAACCATACAGGTTAGGCAATTGTCCATACGGGACATAAGATTCCATCTATCCAATATGGGATAGGCATCTATCCAAACGAGATAGGCATCTACCCCTACGGGGTAGGCATCCATCCAAATAGGATAGGAGATGCTCTGGCCAGAGACTTAGACTCATCGAGACCATTCGGGTCCTGAGCCACTCACTAAGTACTACACTCTTCTAACAAGAGTGCACCGAGGTTGTCATCCTTAGGAGTAATTAAAATAATACAAGCTTGAATTCCGCCTCAGAATTTGGCTTAAAGCCTTGGGAAGTCAAGCAAATCCATACGGGATTCCTTTCGAGTATGCATTGAATTTTCTTTTCAGTTTAATTATCTTATCTTTCAATTAGGATTTTTACTCAACCAAGCCTAGACCCCACCCACGAACGCCTAAGTACGAGGGACAACTCCATCCCAAGACTGCCTACATACCCGCTTCGGCACGGGATCAAGGCGTAAAGTATGTAGTTCTATTTTCTATTCTATGGTTTGATGTAAACTGATTTGTGGGTACGCAACCCTTTCTAGGGTCAGTGTCCCAGACAGTTTCTCTGCGGTTGCTACCCACGATGGTAGCACTTAAGTGAAGGCTCAAGATGGCCTATTGCTTGTGGCCTAAAAAAAATAACTAGATCCTAATACTTATCATGAGTATCACCTAATTGCAAATCACCAATATCCCTTCAAGATAAAAAAAGAAATCAATTTCATGAGAGCATTTAACTTGACCATCCCTAAAAGGGGTTTACTATGGTTTATCTCAACGGATGTGAAAATCATTTAAAAGTTATCTTATTAAATTATCGATCCAAGAGGGATTACCCGCCCCTTGGATTTTAACTTCCAAATGTCCCTTATTACTCCCCGACGATTTATAGGGACGATGCCATAGACGTCATTAATGCAGCTTTATTAGGCGTTAAGTGTAGTAGTTCAACATGACGGCATTACCCGTAAGCATTACCCAGAGGCATCGTATATACCGAACGCTGCTAGTTTTGGTTTTCCAACTTCCTTTGTTTAGTTTTCTAAACTAACATCATGCTTGAAAATATAATTATGAAATGGATGTACATAATTTAAACTTTAAATACTATTTGAAAAAGAGAAATATCATTATTCTACAATTAAATGAATTAATACATGTATTGGCGTGGTAATGATAATTGTGAACTTATGAGTAATTGCATGAAAATAAGGAATACGAAATAATAATAATGCAATGCAAAAGTAACATCATTTACATACTGTTAGGGTTTCAAGCAGATCTGAAGCAAATATGAACTAACAATTATATGTAGATTTAAATACAAGAGATAAAGAAATAAAACAAGACACAGATAACACAGAGATTTAACATGGTTCACCCTGAATGGGTTACGTCCACCATACACAGTCGTCCAATCTTTCTTATTATCCAGCAAAAATAGTACATCAACCTTACAATGCCTTAAGCATCCCAGCCGCTTATAACATGCATTTTTTGGGCAACAAACAAAGTCGGCCTTTTTTAGGGTTTTATTACAATGTCGGTTTTCATCAACAAAAACGGTAAATAAAATTTTCTCGGGGGCTGTCGCCCCCGAACCCCTACCCGGGGCCTGACCCGGCCCCGGACCTCGACGAGGATACGTGCTAAGTGTACAGTACTTTGCTGATCAGTCACCACATTTCAACAATCTCCCACTTGGAGACTGATCAGGCTCCACACCGAACAATCTCCCACTTGGAGACTGATACTACACGACACCACTGTACATGCAACATCCGCTGGATAAAACACTAGGACTTGACTAGTATAAATTCCACAATTATTAATCAAGAAGACCAACAGAAACTGATGAAGAAATCAGCTTCTCTTGTGGAACTGCCTTTGTGAACATATCGGCAGGATTCTCACTTGTGTGAATCTTCTCAAGCTGTAACTGACCCTCCTCCAAAATAGTCTGAATGAAGTGGTACCTGAGCTGAATGTGCTTTGTCCTTGAATGAAAAATAGAGTTCTTCGTAAGATGAATTGCACTCTGGCTATCAGTATACAATGGGCTATCCTCTTGTGTCTAACCCAATTCCTTCAGAAAACATTGCAACCAAATCATCTCTTTGTTGGCTTCTATAGTAGCAACATACTCAGCTTCAGTGGTTGAAAGTGCAACAACCTTTTGCAGCCTAGAAATCCAACTGACTGCAGTTCCCCCTATAGTAAAAACATACCTTGTAGTACTCCTCTGTGAATCAATATCACCCGCCAGATCAGAGTCAACAAATCCACTTAGAGCAGCATTAGATCCTTTGAAACATAATGCCTTCATAGTAGTTCCTTTCAAATACCGAAGAATCCATTTCACAGCATTCCAATGTTCCATACCCGGACTACTCATAAACCTGCTCACAACTCCCACCGCATGTGCAATATCTGGCCTTGTGCATACCATTGCATACATCAGACTACCAATAGCTAATGAATACGGGATGTTAGACATTTTATTAACCTCTTCCTGTGACTTTGGACACATCTCCTTAGTCAATTTGAAATGACTAGCCAAAGGTGTACTACCTGCTTTTGCATCCTACATGTTAAATCTTTTCAACACCTTGTTTATATACTCACTTTGGGACAAATTTAAGGTTCTATTTTTCCTATCCTGTGTAATCCTCATACCGAGAATTTGCTTAGCTGCACCCAAATCCTTCATAGCAAATGACCTAGCTAATTTCTGTTTAAGATCATTTATATGTTGCATGTTAGACCCAGCAACAAGCATGTCATCAACATAAAGCAACAATATAATATAACTGCCATTATCAAATCTCTTAAATTATACACAATGATCAGAATGACATCTATGATAACCATGTTCAGCTATGAAACTATCAAATTTTAAATACCATTGTCGGGGTGCTTGCTTTAGGCCATACAGACTTTTCTTCAACTTGCACACCAAGTTCTCCTTACCTTTGACCTCATATCCCTGTGGTTGCAACATGTAAATTTCCTCCTCCAAATCTCCATGGAGAAAAGCTATTTTGACATCTAATTGTTCAAGATGTAAATCATCTGCAGCCACAAGACTAAGTACAGTTCTAATTGAAGTCATTTTTACAACTGGAGAAAATATTTCATCATAATCTATACCCTTT